>NW_007360327.1:1831514-1842009 GCF_000271585.1 Trametes versicolor FP-101664 SS1
GACGACATCCTCGAGAGTTGTCAGGGCGCGTCGCGTCAGCGGCCCCGTAGCCACCCGCCTCGACCGCCATCAGTTTCGCCCTGTCCCGTCTCCGGGGTCCTGGCCCCGGCTTCGAATGGGGTGTCCGAGGGATGGTCTCTCCTGCTCTCGTCTCTCCCTTCTCCTCAAACTTCGTGCTTTCCTGCTCGTCGGAGGTCTTTAGCTAGATACGCACCTTTCTTGCAAGGAGAGAAGTTCATTTTAATCACTGATCTGACCAAGATACACCGGGATCTGCAAGAGACGCTTCGTTAGTTGATGGAAAGGAGCGCTCATCTGAAATGATGGCGATACCGGTTCATTCGAGGCGGACCGAAGTACTCACCACTCAACAGCGTACCACAAAGACGCATATAGCAGCGTCAACAGAGATCTGGACACACGGAGTCGTTGGTGGGGGACGAAGGAAGCCTACCACGCGCGCGGGGCCCGCCTTCGTATGTCAGGCCCGCCGCCACACGACCGGCTCTAACTACAATAACCCGCGTTTCGCCGGCTACCAGGGGCTTCGAAGTAAGTCAGAGCCCGATCTATAACGCGGACGGTGACATTTCGAGAAGCTCGGGGGGGAGCTCTCCACAGGGCTTGCAAGGAGAGAAGGCTGACGTCACGCTCCTCTCCTGCCCTTGCGCACGCCCGCGCTCGCTGCCTGCTGCCCGTCCGCGCAGTCCGTCCGCCCGCGGTCGATGTTGGCTGTACTGGCCCGCCCGTTTCATAGATCGCCCGCCCTCTCTCTACGTGCTCGCGAGAGTCCGCGCGCCGACGCGATGCACTCGTACCGCTCTCGCCCTCGACGTACCCAGCTCGCTCGGCGTCGACGTTTACGGATGGCATGTCGGTGCGAGCGCCCGTGCTCCTCGCACTCGCTGGACGCGCGTCAGTCCCGGAGCAACGTGCCTGCATCTGCGCTAAGCCGCCGTAGACGTCCCGAGTGCACCATCCCCGGGCCAGTTCTGCGCTCTCCGCGCTCTCTAGCACCACCCCTCTCCCGTCGGCGCTCGTGATTCGTACATGATGCCGTACAGGCCATACCCTCCGCTACACTCGTGTGTTTGCAGCCTCCCCCGATCCGATTTGCACTGACAGCGTCTCGTTTATAGCTCGCCCGCGCTGCAAATCACGGATGCCCGCGCCTGCTCGCATCGTGCACCTCGCGCGAAGCGTCCAAACGGCGCGCATACACCGTCCCCGCACGCCCGCGACGTCGTTTGCGGCGCAGAGCAAAACTGCAGCCGCGGCGCCGTCCTCGGCGGGCGCTCACCCTCGCTCTCAACCTCCACGTCCACCGCCCGCAAACCTGCACGCCCCCGTTCCACAACTTCAGAGCACGCTTTGGGTACGTAGAGGATAGCCCTGATACGTGCGCGAAGCCGCCGCTGCCGTCCTCCGCTGGGGGGTCGCGCATTACTCCGACCACTCCGCCAGCGCCCTCCGCCGTCTCCTGCGCCACCCTGCTCTATGCAGCGCGCGCGATATGTCCACGACGTCGTCAATACGACCCCATCCTCTCCCTACGTGCGTGCACAGGCTGCCTGGACGCGAACTCCGCTGACAACATCCTGCTTACAGGCCCTCCACGCACGATATCGCGAATGTCCGCGCCTCAGGGCATGGCGCACCTTGTCTGTATCGTGGAAAACGCGCGCATACACCGTCGCAACGCGCCCACGACGCCGTTTTGGGGGCAACGCGGAACTGCGGTGTCGGCATCTTCTGGAACGCGCGCTCGCCCACGCATTCGACAACGCCGTATACCACCCGAGCACCTCGATGCCCCCACTCGGGGAGCTGATGGTATGCGCCCTGTATGCACCTCAACACACCCTGTGACGCGCGAGGCCGCCGCACGCGTCCTGCGCGGGTGACGATGCCTGGTTGGCTGGCAGTCCCGAACTGGCCCCGCCTCTCTCTGGCGTCCCGACGGCTTTGTGTACGGCTGGCAGCTGTATGACACCCGATGTGTATCGTATTTCTCCCGTACTGGGTACGTTTTCAGTCGATTCTGCGACAAACTGCGCTGACAAAGTCGCCTTTTCAGATAACCCCAATACAAGAATATTCACACCCGGCTTAAAGCTTGACACAAAGACCGCACAACACCCTCCAACGCATCAACGGAGTTCCCCCCACCGTGCACGACGCTTCGCAGAGCGCACAACCGCCGCATACAAAAACGGCTCGCCTCGGGTCTCGGCACCCAGGGCCAGATTCACGCCGGTCGCCCCCATAGCCGCCCCGCGCCCCGCAAGCACTGCACAGACGTCGGCCTCGCTCCCGAGAGGCACATATCCCAAGCTCGCGTGCCCTGCACCCGTTGCGCGCCGCACACCCGACGGGGCACCCCGGCCTCCCCGGCCGCCCCGCACGGCCTCTCGCGCGCGCAAATCGCACCCTTGCGCTCCCTGCCGACGACGACGGCCCCCGCTGACCGGAACACACACGCACATGCAGTCTCGCGGCGATCGGGGAAGAAAAAATATTGGCGTCGTCGGGCGATTTCATTGCATCAAGCCCGACGAGCTGCGCAAAGTGCGCGCGGCGGCCGCGCCCCCGGTCCTCTGGCCGCGATATTCGGCAGGAGCATGTCCCAGTACATTCTACGTCATGTGCCGCCGCCTGCGGGCGCGCACGACGGGTTTGAATTTCGCACTTTTGGCGGCGGGGGCCTCGACGGCGCGGGGGCGGGGGTATCTCGACGCCGCCCCGTCAATCTGGCGAGCGCCATTCGCGGAGACGGGTATCTATGGACCACAGACACTACGTTCAGCACGCGAAGACGCCGCCTGCGCGCACCGGACACCCTCAATGCGGTCCGCGGCCGTCTCGCCCTCGCCGACCGCCGCGCCGCTCGCGCGCCGGAATCGCGTCCAGGCCGCGCAAACACGCCGCGGACGGCTCCCATGCACCGTGGTGCATGTCTCCTGCGAGTCGCACGGCCATGCGGCGAGAAAGAAAGAGGGTCAGTCGGCGACGATTTCATGGGCGACAAGAGAAAAATGGCGCGTACCGGGCTGGCGACGCCTCCTCCCCCCTTGGAACTTGACATGCGGGTCCTGGGCGTGTCTCGCGTCGTGGCCGGTCGCGTCGGAGCGCGTAGGGCACGCTGGACATTCGGACAAGAAGCTCGACGACTGTACGAGGTACGCGGCCGCCGTATCCTACCTCGTCTCCGCTGAAACTCACCCCGCCGGCAGCCGTGCCGTCCGTCTCCCACCCTGGGAACTCGCCCGCGCACTTCCCGACCGCCCAGCCACGCATCCAGCCGGCTCGTCGGGGCACGAGGCGACGCCTTCCGGCCTGAAACCCACCCCTTGGCGCGCGACCCCTGGGTCCTCACCTGCGCGCGAGGGGGCGGGGTGCGAGACGAGGGAGGGCGGGAGGTCGCCGTACCAAGCCCCGCCATGTACCTACGTACTGTCTAAATTACATGTGCGCGCCTCTCCATTTCCCACCGTCCTCGTTGCTCGCTGCGCTACTCGTCCGTGGCCCGCTCAAGGCTATGTGCTATATCGACGCCGTCGAGATGGCGTGCCCGTCTGCGTCGCGAGATCGCGGAAAGGCGTTCCTGGGTCGACCCGTGTCAGACGTGAGTGATCTCGGTACCCACGCGAGTCCCGGAACGCTCACCTGTGCATTAGAGCTTGTCCTCGGTTTTACGAGCACGATCAAAGTCCGGGAGTGCGTACGCTGCATGAGCGGCTTGAGGGGAGTCTGGAGAGGTGAGCAGCTCAGTGCGCACGGCGTAGGCAACGAAGTAACTCACCGCGTAGAAGGCAGCCCTGTAAGATGGGTACCGTACACATGCCGTCGTCGCGTCCTGTCGAGAGGGTAAGCAAGATACAGTACTCGCGGTCATCGCCTAGCGTGACCCGACTGGACTTACTCCTCGATATCGCGCGTGCTTGCTCCCCTAGCCGATGCCCCGCGACGCGCTTGTCCAGGAGCGCGCTGACACGGCCCGAGAGGTCCCGCGGGACGCGTACGATGACGCAGGACCTGCGGAGTCGTATGTGGCACGTACTCTAATGTGCGACCCGCTGCCGCGTGCCCACGCGCAGGAGCCGCGGCGCGCGAGCCTCCCGTCGCGCCCCCTCGCCTCGTCAACCCCTGCCGTCTATGTATATACATGTAATGTGCTATCCGCGGTCCGCCTTCCGCTCGCCGACGTCATGTACCGGGCATGCAGCATGCCGTCTCTCCGTTATGCAGGGAGAAGGTATAGGTGCCCTCGTCGTGTCGCGCTGTGAGATAGAAGGTCAGTGTTACTCTCGTAACGTGCATTGCGATGTACCGTACTCACTGGTGTGTATCGTAGCCTCTTCGACTTCTGGTAGACGTCGAGATGACGGTGCACCGTCCTGGAAACGGGCGAGCAAAAGCGATGATGGAAGAATTCGACTCACCCAATTCAATCGACGCCGCACGCCACTCATTCAAGCCCTCCGCCGTTCTCGTTCCTGGTGTGTGCACGGTGCAATATCGTCTGGAGGTCTTCGGGTGCGAGGGCTATCTGGAGAGGTGTTGCCTATATACGGATACGGTGAGGGGCTAGCATCTGCTACGGGGGGACACGGTGCACGACCCTGACTCACCGAGCACAACAGGACCTGATTTGTGCGAAAAAGAGCGTCTGCGAGCGAGTGTCAGCCATCAGCACTCGCATCTTGGTCCTGATGTACCGCCTGGATCCCACAATCCCATCCTCCTCGCATGGCCGACGTCTGAGCTAGGGTTAGAAAGGTGAGTATCCGAGCACCAAGGGTATCGGGCTGACATACCTCTCATGCAGAATAGGCACTAGGTGTGGGGTGATGGGGAGAGCGAAGGCAGAGGGTGTCTGCCTCGCGCCCGAGCTCGTGCGTGTACTTATACGCGCCGCAATTTAAGCCCGTCCCGTCCGCTCATGTCGTGTTGTGGTCCGTGCGGTGGCCGTACACCGGAGCCAAGTCATCCTCCGTGGCACAGAGGCTGTGAGCTACGGACGAGGCACATCCATCTTACGAGAGGTGCGGATACATATGCCGAGCCCGCCGGTCGATGTACCAACCACAGCTCGACACGACGAGCCGATGGAGACGGAGCGAGCGGGAGAACGGATACGGCCGCCCGCGGGAGAGTCCTACGCGGCGCGGTGTGTTTCACGGCGTGGTCTGGATGTGCACTAGAGTGGGAATTGCGGGGCGCGGTCGCTTCAGAAAGTGGGCGCTCGATATGCGAGATATCAGGCATGGTAACCACCGTTGCGGGGTAGGTATGGACTCGTTCGGTACGCTCGTTTCTAGGTCCGTCGAGGCGGCGGCGATGATGGCGGCGACGGCGATGTGTTTGCAGGCGGGTAGGAGGCGGAGGCAGTGGTATGTCGAGGGCGCCATGTTCTAACCCCATTCTTACATTGTCTGCTATTTCCCTGTGATATTTGTAGGACAGCTTTTTTCAATAGATCCAGTAAGAGCGGCCCAGTAAAGTAACGTCGAGAGAGACATGAGTGAAGGAACATGCGCGCTCGGCGGCTCGAGTGCTCGGCAGCTGTATCCTTCTTACCCAAATAGGCAACGGGCGGAGACAATCGCACTGCTGCGCTCTCTCGCATGCACACTCCGTATCGCACTCTCACCACGATCGAGATGGGCGCGACCGTATAGTACGCCGCCCGCCCTGTGTCCGACACCGCTTCGCGACATTTACGTGTGTGTGATATATCTGCAATCTCAGCTAGTACCCCAGCACAACCGAAAGTGCCGGCCGGCTCGGAGATGTACCTCACTACTATCTCAGATCTCCGAGCCGCAAACCTTCGTGCGTGCTCTTGCTTGTCGGAGAACATACCCACATGTCTGGTTACAATGGCAGATGACAGAGTAGAACTGGAGAATGTCGGGAATAATAGTGTGAGCAGCATTGTGCAGCACACACCAGAATTCCTGACCCCTCCAGTTCTGAGTGAATTGTGAGCACACAGAGAGGCCGCCTCTGGGCCCCAAATAGATCGGCCCACATCTGGAATGATTACAACAATCTGAGTTAAAATGAGATGGTTTCATGCCGGGCATCATTGAGGGACAAAAATGTATTCGAAGAGCTCAGGATATTCATTCATTCGCCTCATCACGTTGCACACATCAGCCGAATAATACTATTAGTCTAGCATAGGAAAATAAAGCAACAGGCTAGGAGTGAGCGGCCCTAAACACGGGGCTAGAACGAGCAAAATCGGCGGTGCACTCCCCCAAAACAGGCGGGTGCCGTGATACTCCCACAGGTGTTGCAATCTGCACCCGGCACAGCAGCGGACGGATGCTCACCCTTCCGTCGCGACCGCGTGCTGCCAGGGTCGCGTATTCGCCTGAAAGCTGCTCAGGGTGCTGCTCACCTCAACGTACGTCCCTCCCCCTTGTCCACACATTTTCCTGCTCTCATTCCCGCCCGTCTCTGTTTCCCGCCCATTTCCCCTGCCCACCTCTGCTCGACATCGACGGCATTTCTGCTGTGGACAATGCTGTACCAGAGTGAGTCTCGTGTCTTCCTCTCGCATCCTCGCCCACCGCTTACTACGCACCGTCACGACCTCTCGAGCTCGGCGTGCTTCCGGCAAGGAGCTATGCGAGCTCCCGGGCACGGCTGCCATGCCGGCGTCGTCTGCGCGCACATCACACGACGCCCGCACGCACTGTGGCCCCTTCGCATGGGACCCAAGCCCAGCCACGGAACGGTGTGGCCGCGGACGCTTCCAGCTGGCCACGCACCCCTCGTGAGTTTGCTCAGACGCCTGTGTGCGTCGCAGAGGCCTCGTAGACGTCCTCCTGGCCGACACCACAGTCTATCCCCCGCATCGCGGTCGGGGGAAGAGTGGCTTGCTGCTCAAACAGGCGTCTTTCGAAGTGCGCGGACAGCTCGCAGACAGCACGCATCTTGGACACATCTACAACGTTTGCGCGATCTCAACGGGCGAGTGTTCGCATTTACATCACGCCACACTGTTCGTTTCCGGCGGCGGGAAGAGAGCGGTTCGCGTCATAGGCTTGAAGCGGCCTTGGGATACCCAGTATCTCCCGGACTCATTGGTGAGGGCACCGAATTGGTAAGAGACTCACTACGTCAATATCGCGAAGCCCGTGAGCTCATTTGCAATTTCTAGACGCCAAGTCTGCGCGATGTGCAGACGCGCGGGATATCTCCCATATGCACTCGAGAAGCAAATTTGTGCACTGTTTGGGCCGATGGCGCATTGCACGCGTCTTCGCAGGATGGTGGCGATACGGAATGCGCGCATCTCCATCCCCAGGGCCCGCGCGCACGATCAGAACATGCCTGCACACACGTCCCAGGGAGAATGGTTGGGGAAGCATGTCTGCGTCGCGCAGACGAGCGTGAAGTAAGGGCGGTACGTACTGGCATTGATATCTGCTTCGGTTGACTGACTTGCGCGGGGAAGCAGATGACGAAGCCGGCGGCTGGTAGAGCCTGGTATCGTCCGCAAGAAGCCACAGAGCGCGAGGGAGGAAGACGAGCACTTACCAGAGAGCGAGGCGATCGCGCGGGACTTGGCTGATTGAGAGAACGGCACCTCACATCCGGCTGGTCGCGCCGAGGATGCCGGGATGTGTGCGGTACGTGCTATGTGTTCTTTGTGCACATTTCGGACATTCACTGACCTGCCGAGGGAGGTAGACGGCGGACGTGATAACGGGGAGCGTACACAACGTCTGCCAGAGCATCGGGAGGCCTCGGAGCAAGAACGAGACGGCGCAATGAAGGTCGCGCCGTCATCGCGGTCGGACTGTCTGATTGGGCGCCCACGCCCGGATGCGCGCGCCGAGAATCCCGGCGTCTCCTCGACCGCGTTGCTTCTGTCCGCGCGGGCACTCTCTACACAGGACCTCTCCGCGCGGTGCGCGCAGCTCGTTCTGGCCGGCGTCGACAGGACTTGATATGTAGCGCGCGGAGTGTTTAGTACGGAACGTTTCTCGGTCTCACACAGGTGAGAGACTCGTTTTTGCGACATGGATGCATACTTACTGTGTCACAGCTGCTAGGAGTCTGGGGTTGGCCTCGCTGCCCCCTTCGCGCGAGACGCTCTCTGAGCCGTACGCGACGCGAGTAGCGCGCGACTGGCAAGTTCCAGCAACAATGAGGAGGTAAGAGTCTCACCTGTATGAGAACCAGGTACCTGTTAGCTCAGTGCGCAGTTCGCGCAGTGCGATTGCGTCAGCGAGTCCCTGACGTGCTGCCAGGATATCTCCGCAGTGCTCAAGGGGCGCCCATTCAATAATTTTGACCGCTCGTGGACTCGTGCTGGAGTCGACGAGGGGACTCGATTTTGGCGGGCGCTCTTGTCTCTGGAGTGCGGGCGCTGGGCCGGAACGCACGGCGCCCTGGAAACGCGACAACGACGCGAACGCGCAGCCGATCCGCACGCGAAGTGACGCGGTACGCACCTTGTCTTTCTACGGATTCCGGCGGCCGGCTGACTTGCACGAGTAGGTAGATGGCGGTGGAGGGCACAGAGGACGAGTGGGAGAGGCCTGCAGCCCCAGAGAAAGAACGCACGAGCACGGCAGACGTCGAAGGTCGCGGTCGGAAGCAGAGTCGCGGCGGGCGAGAAGGACTTGCAGGTTTCGAGTTCTGTCGGAATAGGCGCCCGACAGTCGCGGAACGCGCCGAGCGTTGTGGCGTCCACTCTGGCCGTCCCGCGACGCCTTTGGGATCTGCACCCATTCTCACTCGCGCGGGACACGCCGCAGCGGGCATCGCAGACAACATTGCAGGCCCTCGGCCGGTTCGTCGTCTCCCGGGCGCTCCGGAGAGCGCAGGATACGAGGATACCGGTGAGCTGTTCGCTTGTTTGTTATATGCCTAGAACTGAATGGTTACAGAGAACGAAAACGAGCGTCGACGGGAGACCTCCGTTTGCGGCATGACTCGCGCAAGCTTGGCCGAGTTTTTGAGTGAGCGAGGTGAGGATCTTCCTTTTTTGACTTCGGTGCCAGCTAACGTCACGGTACGCCCACGCCAGAAGTCTCGAGCAGAGCGGACGGGACGTGTCCTTGGCGCGGAACCGCACGCCCGCCCATCTTTTCGCCAACTCGCACTTGTCGGGCGCATCCCGCGAAGACTCGAGCACAACGAGCATCCTCGCGAACGCGCATCGAGCGGCCCAATCTCCCGCGCCCACGCAACTCACTCGCAGCGCTACAGACCGCCCACGCGCGCAGAAGATACGATGACGATCACGGCTCTTGGGCGTACGGGAGACTTTCCCTTGCACAAGACCGGCGCGGGCTTGGCGAGGTCGTTTGGGAGAGTGAGGTGAGAAGCTTCCTTTCTCGACTTTGGTACGGGGCGGCTAACGTACACTTACGCAGGCACTCTTGAGCACAGTGAACGCCTCCTCGGCGCGGAATCGCACGCCCGCGCATCTTGCCGCCGTCTCGCGCGCCCCGCGAAGACTCGAGCACCGCGAAGATCCTTGCGGACGCACAACGAGCGCCTTTCCCGCACCCGCGCAACTCACTCCCAGTGCTACAGACCGCCCACGCACGTAGAGGTTACGGTACGTATTCGCTACACCCTCTCCCGTAGCTCTCGACTGACTTCGAGCAGACACAGCGCGCATTTGGTGTCGAAGGGCACGAACACGTCACCAGAACGAGTCCACGCATAATCTGAGTGGCGGCGCGTCGGTCCCAGCGCCATAGACGCGCTACAGATGCCCCGCGCGCGCTGAAGAGGTGGTACGTACCGGCCGGCTCCCTCTCGCGCAGATCCCGACTGACTTCAAGCAGACACGCCGCGCATGCATTCGGCGTACGAGGGCGCTAAAACGTCCCTAGGACAGGTCCGTACAGGTCGCGCACAACGATGGCCGTGTAGAAGCAGAGTGGCGGCGCGTCGAGCCTTTGCAGATTCGAGAGGTGCCGGAATAGGCGCCCGAGTGCTTCCGAGTGCGCGAAGTGCTCTGGAGGGGTGGCTTGTGGTCGTCTCCCGCGCGGAATGCGCCCCTGTACTGTCCGTAGTCCATAATACGATATTCTGAGTTCTTGAGACCTCCAGTGCGAGCCCCAGCGTGCAAGTGCAAGTCCTCCGAGTCTCCCCTGCTCCCAAGCTCTCCTCTGGTCCCCTGCTCCTCCCCACAGCACGTCCTCGGCGCCCACTACTCGCCCACAAAACACGCAGCGCCAACTACCAGCCCAGGAAACACGCAGAGTCCGTCGTTATTTCCCTAGCAGTCAGACAGATCCCCCCACTCCCCGAGATCCACCACCGCGCCCAACGCAACGTCCGCCCGCTCGCCAGGTCCTGCACCGCCACCCCCGCACCGCACCGCCACCCGCGAGCCGCGAACACTCACACAACGCGCACAAGCACTGGTCTCGGTCGCACGAAATATATTTCTTCCCTACGTATG
The DNA here is from genome assembly GCF_000271585.1 of Trametes versicolor FP-101664 SS1. Lineage (NCBI taxonomy): Eukaryota > Fungi > Basidiomycota > Agaricomycetes > Polyporales > Polyporaceae > Trametes > Trametes versicolor. The sequence goes on from NW_007360327.1 coordinate 1,841,959, forward strand.
TACATGCACGCCCGCCCGCGACCCGTCTCCCGCACGCCCGCGCCCGCGCCC
>NW_007360327.1:1844068-1972751 GCF_000271585.1 Trametes versicolor FP-101664 SS1
AGAGTTGTCAGGGCGCGTCGCGTCAGCGGCCCCGTAGCCACCCGCCTCGGCACCTCCTCCCGCCATCAGGTTTCGTTTCTTGAGTTCCAGCCTCGTCTCCGGGGTCCTGGCCCGAGCCTCGGTTGGGGTGTCCGAGGGATGGCCTAGTCTCTCCCTTCTCCTCAAGCATCGTGCTTTGCTGCTCGCCGGGGGTCTTTAGCTATATGTACACCTTTCTTACAAGGAGAGAAGTTCGTCTCAATCACTGATCTGACCAAGATACCCAGGGATCTGCAAGGGACGCTTCGTTAGGTGATGGAAAGGAGCGCTGATCTGAAATGATGGCAAATGATCGATATCTACTTAGTGAGGGCGGTTCATTCGAGGTGGACTGGAGTACTCACCTGTCAACAATGGACCACAAAGACGTATATAGCAGCGTTGACAGAGATCATGCACGGTGTCGTTCGTGGGGGAAGGAGGGGAATCTACTCACGCGCGGGGCCCGCCTTTATATGTCAGGCCCGCAGCCACCCGTGCTGCCAGGGGCTTCGAAGTAAGTCATAGCCCGTTCCAACGCGGACGGTGGAAACCGCAAACGTTTCCAGAAGCCAGTAACAGCCACCGATATGACAGAAATGACGCTCGGAAAGGAGCGAATGAAGAAGTAGAACATACGCTAGTAGAAGAAGGTGGGTGACGATCGTGAAGAAGAAAGCATTGCACTCTTCCTGGCGGAAGGGTTATCATTCCGAGTCAAGATGTAGTGGCTATATTAATATATTGCGTCTTACGACCTTTATCTCACTGGCCGAATTATCACCAGGTCTGCAAACCATGATGCACAAACCCTCGCGCGCATGCTGTGAACACGGCAAATGTAGGGAAAACGCCGCAATAAGATTGGTTATAGGTCATCGCCACTAGTGATACAGAACATCGATCGCAATAAGAGATAAGTTAAGCAAGTAAAGAACGGCTTGAGCGAGACTGGGTGGCAAGGCCGCCCCGCGGAAGGACCCAGCGGTGCCCGCCAAGGAGTGAAGCTTTTGAAGGGAGCGGGGCATCTATGTGTGCGTGATCAAGACGTGGGTGGGCGTGAGGAGACGAGGGGCCGAGAAGCTTAGTGCTGAGTGCCTGCCGCGTGCCAGGACGAAGCGCGGCGCGCCCGCATGAGCCGCTTGTTGATGTCCTCCGCACTGTAAATATCACAGGATGGTCAGCGGTGCTCGGCGGCTCAGAACACAGGGAGGGGCGCTCACGTCAACTTCCTCGAGTGGGTGAGGGGTTTCCTAGCAATGGGAACGCCAATGTGGGGACTGCCGACTGAACGACGGAAACCACGCGCAGAAGGAAGAGGTCCGCTCGAAGAGGTTGAAGTCGACGCGGCAGAGGAAGCAGAGTCAGTGGCGGAGGAGGATGACGAGGACGAGGCAGAGGTCGCAGCGGGGGCCGAGGCGGGGTTCACGGGCGTCGGGACGACCGTCTGCTCCGGGCTGGGCTCGGGGAGGCCGCCGGGGTACGAGTCCTGGAAAATGTCGTCCTGCGGGCCGTCACGGAAGTTGTACAGGTCGTTATAGAACGGCGGCGCGATCGTGTCCTCGAACTCCTGCAGTGGACATCAGCTATACATGTTTTGGAAAGGAGGGAAAGAAGTACGCACGTTGTTGCCCTCCTTCTGGAGCCAGTAGAGCGGCTGCTTCGCGCCGTAGGTGCAGTTGCCGGGCACGGCGTCGAGCTTGCCGTGCTCGGGGTCGGCGCCGCAGCGGCGGGCGACGGCGGGCTTCGCGAGCGGGACGGTCGAGCGGGCACCGGTGACGTCGCACTTGAAGCCGTTCATGTAAATCTGCTCGCTGCCGCTGTCGGGCTAAAAGGCTCGTTCAACATCTACTGCGCATGTACAAGAAACGAAAGGACAGAAGGCTCACCGAGTGGATCCAAAACCAGGCACAGTGGCAGCCGCCCTCGGGGCACGCAGGCATCCGCTCGGGCACACTGAAGTCCGTAAAGCGGTTCCACACACACGTCTGGTTCACGCTGAACACGACAAAGTCCTCGGGCTTGATCTTGCGCACGTCCGGCTCGTACGCGATCGCGAGCGCGCAGCCCTTCACGTCGTCCACGCCCGTCGTGTGATACTCGCTCGGGGGGCTGCCCGGGCACACGTCGTCCCCGCTCTGGATGTCGCCGCCCTCGGAGGACGCGAAGAGCGTGGTCGCGCCCTTGTTGCACGCGATCTCGGACGTCGCGGCCTGCCCTGCGGGCAGCTCGAACACGTCGCCTGCGTTCGGGGGGAAGTCGAGGTGCCCGTGGAACCACCATTGGTCGAAGGGCATGTTTTGCAGCGGGGCGACGGGCCGGTTGTCGTAGGGGAACGTCTGCTCGGTGACGTTGAAGCCGTACATACTCTTGTGCCAGAACGCTGTGGGGGTGTGTCAGTATGTCGCGATGGTGAGATGGGGTGGGTGTATGCGTACCGGCGTGGGCGGAGGCGAGAGGGACGTACGCCGCGAGGGCCGCAACGAGAACAGGGATCATAATGAGAGTATGTGGGTGGGTGAGGTGTAGAAGATGATGATTAAAGCGAGCGCCACGAAAAGAGAAGTAGGACCAGGGCACTAGTATACGAGAACTGCAAGAGGGCTTTCTGCGCAAGCGCACGAAGAAGAGAACGAAGAAAGAGAGGGCGGTGGGGATCCTCGCCCCGCCCCCGACGGCTTTTATATCGCACCCGCGTCCTCCGCTCGAGGGCGTTGGTATGCAGACCGAGATAGCAACGAAACCGCGTCATCGCGAAGCTCACCGCTTGGACGGAGGTTCCGATGCGGGCGCGGGCCATCTGCGACGCCCGGGGCGGTTGTGGCTCGACGCCCGAGACCTCGACCACATGCTCTGACCCGTTCTGGCGCAGGTAAGATTGCCGCGCTGCGCCCAGCGAATCCCAAAGAGGCTATCCTCCGCGCAACACAAGTGTCGCGTGGGCGGAGACTCAGACGGTGCACAGGGATCTACAGGTCGGGCCTCGGACCAAACATCAGTGATCGGGCCCCTGGGGCTGATGGAGTTCTGCGTATGTGGCAATATCCCCGTGAGTGAGGGCAGAGGCAGAGAATGGAATGAAGGTACGTACGGACAACGTTACGATATGTTCCTGAGCGGGTGGTGACGCTTGCAATGCTTCATGGGCCCTTTTCGAAGTGGGGCACGGAGCTTCTCCGAGTTATCACACCCGCACCTTAGAATGGACGCAATGATGTGCGCGCAACTTGAGACAGTGCGCCCTGGGGTCGCCGCCGTACCGCTCGTGGCCGCCGTCCGGTGTCTCCGCGCTTCCTCGTACACGAGACCGGCTGAAGATTCTCGCGCTATAGTACGGAGAACTGATTTTGCTCGCGTGCCGTCTTTGCGCACAGAGCGGTTGAATATCAAGTGCACCATCAATCAAGATGGACATCACTACCGCCTGAGCCTAAGACGGGTCAAACTGCGCTTGTGTCTCAGATGTTGACCGCCCGCGACCCCCCATGGGCTATAGCAAGCAGAGGCAAGTGAATTGGGAGTTTGACCGGTAGCACACAGTAACAAGGCGCTTCTGCCTCGGCGACCTGGGGCTGGCCTGTTTCGGGCTGTGTCGCAGTGGGCTCTGTGTAACTCAGGCACGAGCTCGTGGTCAGTCAGTCGATGTGCGGCCCAACCATCTCGGCGGATGGCGGGTATGGATCCAGAGACACTGAACAGCCTGCAGGATGAGGGAAGATAGAAACACTACTGGCTGTTATGGTAAAGATGCTACATCACCGAGGAGAGCGGTTGTCGGATTGAATTTGTCCTACAACACAGGCGACCTCTGCCACTGTGTCCCTTCTGTAGGTACTTTCTCTGCAACAAGCGTCAGGAACAGATGAAGTGGTCGGAGCGGTAAGATGGACAGACCAAGAGCCGACGTATCAGACACATCCTCCACATTCACAGCGCTCACGGAGTCGATGCCCAGTTCATATGGTCCCTCGACGCCGCTATTGCCGCCCAGGAGGGAGATGCCGACAGTGCGGATGCGCTCGCGGTACATCTGGACTTGGTGCGACACAAGCTCCCCAGCATTCGTCAAGACGAAATCTTTGAAAGGAATCTGGGCACCCGGTGAGTCCAAAGACCGTGAGGCTGCGATTGAGCACGTACGAAAATGTCCTCCCAGTCGCCGTCGTCTCGCCTGAAGAACAGGCGATGCTGCCACAGGTCGGTCGTGATGGGCCCGTCTGTCTGAAGGTTCACGAAATACGAATTCCTTGTACGAGGATGGCCGAGGGCGCGTACGCGCAGTGCCAAATACTCATGGTTGGAGACGTCGTCCGTAAGCTCGCCGAAGAGCGTCGGACGTGGCTGGCGTCGAGACGTGTGTCAGTGCACGGGGAAGAGACGCGTAGCGCGACACGCTCGCACCTGGCTCCGGAACCCTGCATAACCGCCCCGAATTTGTCCCTCCAGCCCGCTCCTCACCGCGAGCTTCATTTCGCCCCAGAATTTGCCCGTCGGACGGTTGACGAATACGCCATGGGGAGAGGACACCTTCGGCTCAGTCGCCGGTTTCGCGGTGGACTCGTCTAGCTCAAAGTGGACGGTCGACATTCCGCCCACATCGGCATCGCAGCCGGTCGCGAATTGCGCGATGTGTTCTGGCGTATTGAAGGTGTACAGGAGCTTTGGAGCACGCGAGGGCTCGTCCGCGCCTTCCATCCGGAGAACTATGCCATACCTCAGGCCTTAGGGAAGCGCTTTTGAGAGGAGGCATTTGCGTACTGCGGGAAGCATTGTCGCGTAGAAGTCTGCTAGTTCTGTTGATATACCCAGAAAACCGTGACATTTTCAGAAGACAAGATGTCTATGTGTCGTTGTAAGATTGCTGAGACCAGGAGCAGGAGGAAGCAGGACGAGGGAGGAGGACAGGGTTCAGTAATGGGCGTCTAACCACGCTGCCGGTGTTGTGCCGGTGACGTAGGAGGGCGCCTACTGCACGCGAGGAAAACTCAAAAGCTTTGAATTGGTTCAACGTCTCGACTGTACAACTCACACCTAACGTTTTTAGTATCGAGATGATGTCCCGGGTACAGCATATGTTGCTGCATAAATGCGTAGAAAAGCGCAGCGCAGATGATGCAGAGTGACTATATGCATCTGGACTGGGTATGTCGCTTTTTCCTTCTTCGCTTCCGAATAGCAAGGCGAGTGGTTGCCAGCCGCTGTTCTACGGTGGCAGCCTCTGCGTCTTCGCGATATTCAGCGAGTCCTCCGCTTAAGCTCGTATCTTCCTCTCGGACCACCACCAGCAGCCCTCCGACCCACACTAACTCGACGCCCGCACGGCATCCTCTCTCCTTCTCCCTACCATGCACAACCCGACTCTTCTAGGTTTCTCGCTTCTCTTCTTGTCTTGCGCCTCGCCTACTCTCGGAGCACCTGCAGAGTCCGTCTCTGCACCATCCAGCCCTGCGTTGGCCTTTGGCTTCAACCCTCCCGAACCTGCATCCATTTCTGGTACACCTCTCTTGGGTTCTACGGCCACTTCCTCAAGTTCGGATGCCGCCATAACTAGCGCGAGCTCTTCGTTCGATGTTGCGACGCCTCCTTCGCCAACAGAGGCCATCGCAGCAGCAGTCGAGCCTACTCTGGCGGCGGTATCTCCCGTCTTGGCGGCGGCTCAATCTGCTGCTTCTCCCACTGCGTCCGAACATAACAGCGCTGTGTCCTACAACGAGGACCCGCCTGCTGTTCAGTCTGCTCCATTGGTTATTCAGGGCGCTGCGGCTACCTCAGGCCTTTCCACTATGAAGCACTCGAAGCTTTCATCGTCTGCTCACAAGAAGTTGGCGAATAAATTCAAGTCTATGGCGCTTCTTTCTTCTACGGCCTCTGTTCCAACCCCCTCCTCCACCCCTGCTTCCTCTGTGCGCCTGGATTTCGCGACTTCACTTCCCGTGGCTGCTTCATCGTCCATTCCGACACCGTCCGCGGTATGGCCTCAACCAATGACCTCGGCCTTCACCGAGCCGCTGTTCTCCGGAACGCGTTCCATCGTGCAGCCCACCGCCAACGTCCTTGACGACCCCAACCCCGAAGTCCATTCCCAGAACGTGTCCGACGCGTCCATGCGTGCGCGTAAGACCGCCATCGTGGCCGCCTTCCTCATCCTCGGCACCCTCAGTGCACTCGGCGGCGGCGTCCTCTGTTTCAAGTGCGGCGTCCTGTCCTGTTGCCACAGGACGGACAAACTCCGCCGCAACCGCAAGTCTCGCCTCTCCCTCGCCACCGCCGAAGAGGGCCTCCAGAAACCGCCGCGCGTCGCCTCGCTCGAGAAGTCCATCGTTCCTGGGGCGCCCCCAATTGCGGACATGCCGACGCTCTCGCGCGACTCGCACACCCCCTCGTGCAGCACGTGCCCGGACTCCGTCACCGGCATGAAGAGCGGGATCTCGGGCGGCGCATCCAGCTGGCGCGTGTACGCGACGAACGAGGACGGCCAGTACGAGGACGTCACGCACGTCCTCGCGTCGGACACGTACGCCTCCATCCGCTCCGGGCACTCCGGGACGTCCTCGTACCGCCACTCCGCGGACAGCAGCGGGAGCGGGACGCAGCCGCAGAGCTCGGAGCGCTCGCACTCGCGCGCGAGCGAGAGCGGCGCGAGCATGACCGCGGAGTCGTACAAGTCGTGCGAGTCGCGCTACTCGACGCCCAGCTTCGAGCGCCGCTCGCGCGACGGCCCGCCCTCGGCCTCTGCGTCCGCGTCGTCGTCGCTCCTCCCCGCGTCCGACTCCCCGACCCCCTCGTCGCCCGCGTCGCCCGTTTCGGTGCTGCTGCTCACCCCGGAGCAGGGCCAGGGCCAGGGCGGGTATGTGGGTCTGGCGGACGCGGCGATGCCGCGCGTGGTCGTCTCGGATGCGGGCGCGCCGCTGGAGACGGTCGTGGAGTCGGAGGGGGAGGACATGGATATCGACTCGCAGTGGAACGTCGCGCAGGCGTTCGCGGCGCCGGTTTTGCAGAAGCAGAAGGCGCCGGTCGGAGCGGGCGGGATTGGTGTGGCGGAGCAGAGCGTCGGGACTGTCGCTCTTGGCGGGCGGACGTGTGTGCTGATGCGTGGGTAGGAAGGGTAGTAGCGATGTGGTGTAGGAGGAGCACTTGGGGAAGGGCTACTATATTCAGTGTGGCATATTGGCCACTGGTTGTGCGTAGGTGTCGTCTGGCGAATGATAATGACGAGTTGTATCGATAGATGGAGCGCATTTGTGTGTCCATCGCATGCAAACCAAACGATCCCGAGGACGAGCTCGAGGGCTCGAGTTGGTTAGCGCTCGGCGGCGGGATATTACCGTATCTGGAAAGGGGCGGGATTACGCGCTCGTTGCTTAACGTTCTGCCACGAGGCTCCCCGCCGCCGAGTTGTGTACCCAAGCTCCTCGACGATGCCTCCCACATGACTCTGGTCTACGAGGCAGAAACGAAGAACTCTCCAGTCTATACTATCGGCCGTAGCACAGTCATCGTATTTGGCAGCTGCGAGCTTTTTGAAGATCTTCCGCCTGGAACACGTCGAGGGCTGGCACCACGTAGTATATGACTTGGTCATTGTGGAGGACGACGAAAACGCAAGGTGCTGGCAGCTATCTCATCCTCTGTTATCACCTTGTATTTTCAAGAACACCGAGGCTCTATGCGTACTAGCCGCTAGGCGGCGAGCAACAGCCTTCCCCAACTAACGCCTCCTTGGCGCATGGGTCGCCCCACGGCCGCCGGATGTCTATGGGGAATCCGCCCACCTCGAGGATTCTCGGTCGTGCGTGCGCAAGCACGGGGGCGAGCATGTGCAACTCGTTGGGGTACACGCTCGACAACACGGCGTGCTCGATGCCGCACGTCAGGCCCAGGGCGTACCCTTCCGCTGGCCAGGCGAGGCACAACTGTCAGGAAGAAGCCAGTGTCGGATACGTCTCTCAGAAGATAATTTCCACGTCGTATGCGGGATATCCACAGGCGTGCTGGGCCCTGGCGGTATCGTCGGATTCCGAATACGAGTGACGGCATAATAACGAGGCTGGCCCCACCTCGGAGAAGCCACTGGCCAAGGTATGTCCCTCTCGATCTCTGTTTCACATCTCACCACATTCTTTGCACGGGATCTGCAGATGGTACAAGCACCGTGCGACTGTGCTTCACAGAAGTTACACCGTATTTACGCCACCCTCGAAATTCCGCCCGGGCCTTGCCAACCTCTCGCTACTATGCCAGGATCTGGGCTGTATGTCTCACAGGCTGAGCGCAGCATGCCCGGGCCCGGGGCTGCGCGTTCAACTGGCGGCGAACCGCCATCCTCATGTGGTACGTGTGAGGCTCGCGCATGTCCACCAGAGCAGACCAGCGTGTGCGCTCATCATTCCTTTTCAAGAACAAAGGGATGCACGCTGGCTGGAAACACCTTGGGAAACACGCTAAATCTCGACCGTGCAATCTGCACAGCGCTTCTGCCTCGAGGCCACCTGTGCAACCAACTCCAACTCGACGTCTGGTTTGGCAACTCAGCGTCGTAGGAAGTTCGACGCGTGTGGTGCTATAAATCACAGGAGGCATCTTGCAGGGCGCGCGCGGCATCCATGACTCGGCGCGAGTTCAGGGATGTCTCTTTCGGTGTATTTGGGCGCGATCCTGGGGCGGGCCCTCAGTTTCTGGCATTTGATCGAAGCTTGAGGTGCCCACCATCCCGGCCCCGCGGGACAAGTACACGAAGTTCTATCGCTCTCTGATGCACGTACGAAGCGGGCTGCTTCTAGGGCACGCCGTTGATGCTGTGGCTTCTCTCACAGACACAACTCCGACGGTGGTGGTTCGAATTCAGTACAAGAACCACGGCACCGTTCCTCGGACCTCAACTCTGGCGACGCTCTTGTGCGCTATATCCTCCTTGCACCACCACCGCGACGCGGGTCGCGCAAAGCATACCCCACTGTCTAGCGTCATCCCTTCCCATCTATCTACCATGTCGCGCGTAGAACCCTCGCAAACTGGCCAAACAAGCCCGCAACGTTGTCCCGTAAATCTGCCATGGAATCTCCACAAGACACTCAAAGAGTCAATCCCCGTACGATCTCTTCCGCAACGTACCTCCTATTACACTGACTATAGCCTCCCGCGTTGCTTAGGGTGTGGTACAACAGACGGCCTTTAATTTATTTCAAGCGAACAAGCCGCCACCAGACCCGTCCCGAACACAACCACCCATTCCCATTCCCATCAAACCGCGCCCAGCCCCAGGCCCTCTCGCGTACCTCGACAATGGCGGGAACACGGAGGAACAGACGCACCTGCCCAACGAGACGCATCTCTCTGGACCCGTCGACTCGCCACCGACTGAGGTGCGTCCCGCATCGGTGGCGGCACACAAGCCTGCCGCGCGCGCTGTGAGTTTTCATGTTAGCATCGCGTACAGGCAGTCCAGAGAGCTCAACGGACGACATCGTTATATACAGTCTTCCGGGAAGCGCACGAGCACCACGACCTCCAAATCGAACCGGCGTTGCCACAAGGGCGCAAAAGGTGATGGGATCGAGGCGCATGGTCCGCTCCCCTCACTTCCGCACCCGATCGTACCCTCCCACCAAGCGATGCCCTCTCCCCACCTCCGTCGGTCGTCGTATCTAGCACACAGATCACAACGCACTCATCGTCGCGGCGATGGTGGCCCCATTGACCTGGACTCGGACCTGCGTCGTCTCACGCCACAAGAGGGTGATTTCGGGCGGCGACGTCTCCAGGACAAACAGCAAATCCTCGTCGACACATTGAAGCAGCTCAAGGTTATCGAAGAGGAATTGGCACAACGGGGTAAACACGCCTCGCTCCGCGTCTCCGAGAGCAACACGGCCGACTGTGCCTCTGCTCCTCAGCATAGCTTGACGATGGGATCAGCGCAGAACGGCGCCAGCAACAATCCATGGACGAGGCTGCGGCATTTCAGCACTACCGCAGTCTACCCCACCTTCAGCGAACGCCAACGCCACGGCGGCTTCCTTCCCGCTGAAGGTTTTGTTTCACAGTACGGGCAACCAAGGCACTCCAGTATGGCCTCTCCCATCCCGCCGACCGTGCAGGATCAGCGTCCCCTGGATATTCGAAGCATGGACGTGCAGAACGCACCTCCACCGGGACCTCCCTCTCACAATGTCCGCGCCTTCGTCGAGGTTGAGATGGAGGCGACTCCCATTCCACCAGCGCCGCGTCGCCAAGCGCATGCTCACGCCACTGTTGACGGTGGGATCGTTACCGCGACATCCTCGTCTACATCCCACGGCAATCCCGCTCCGCCCTTCTATCCAGGACAGGCTGGATTCGGCGGGCAGGGGGACGTCGTGTGGGCCGGTACTCTTCCCGTATGCTCAGTCTCCGAATTAGCGACCGTCCAGCCCGCCAGCACCAGGCGTGGCAGACTCGGCGAAATCCTCGGCGCCGGTGCTCTGGAAGCCGAATGTTTCTTTGACGAAGCGCGTGCTATACCCTGCGACGCGTCCGTCGTGAATATTGGTCTGGAGTTGCAGCCGGGATATGAGGGCACATACGATGTACTGCCTCCCTCGCATGCGTCGCACCCGCCAGTGACCTTTGAGCCGCCTTGGGATTCGCTCTCGTCAACTTCCCTGCCTACTAGTATCCCAGATTCGAGATCCATTATCGCGCCCTTTGAGGGGCCTCGAATGCGAGTGAGCACGTACTCATCCTTGGATGGTGCAGTGTCCGCATCTACCCCGTCATCCTCTACTACCCATATCTCCTATCCTATCTGACACCTGGTGCACCAGGGCACATCCAGCCCTGTAACCCCAAACATGATGCCTCATCTAGAATCCAGTTCTCGTCATTTGCTTACGTATTGCCGAACGACCATATTGACTAAAGTGGAATGTTTATAATTCAACACTATGCACCACTGTATCAGAGGTTCGGAGTTCGATATCCGTAGGCTATGGGTACTAGGAAGCTTGAGATGTTCAATTTTCTACTACCCATAGCTAACGAGCACGATTCCGCGCGATGCCCCATACAGGTTATGCACCGCCGATTTGTCCGTTCGGAACTCGATACCCGTAGACTGTGCCGGGTACTATATACGGGTCGTCGCACACCTCGGGACCACGAGGTAACTGTGAGAACCGCGTCCGTATGCTATGGGTACTAAACAGGTCTGGTCAGTTTGATATCCATAGCGGACGGATACGGTTCAGCAAGACACAGGCTTTGCAAATTGTGGCGGTGGGCTAAGGATACTCGGTTGATGTTCAATCAAGCCAGTACCTAGAGGTTCATGACGTTCACGAAGCTCATGCAAACCATTGGATACAATCTGATACAACTTTACACCGCATGGGTTTGGAATCGAATCGATACCTGCCATGAGCTGCTATGGGTGCTCCGTTGACATGTATCCGATTCAGCACCCATACTAGCTGATGGGTACCGTTCTGCGCGACACATAGAAATGGAGATTCGCTGGCGTAGGTACTGTTATGATGGCGTCACGCTAGGCTAAGCATGGCTTCATACGAGTACGTATAGCTGACCAGTATTGTTGCGTGCGGCGCAGGCAGAAATACAACCGTACATGAAGTTCCGTAGCCTTCCGACATCACATAGCGATGGTCTTGGGGGTTCTGTCGTCCGATATCGCATAAGGGTAATGCTCACCTCCTGTGCTTGTATGTCTCCCGAGATTGGTGCAAGATAGAGCTTTCCTCCTAAGTCAGCACTGGGTCGAATGAGCCTAAGTAGCGATTTGGCAGCCCAGATGTGCATCTAGAGAAGAGGGAAGTTGAGAGTTGGTGAGAAACGGATCTGCGATATCGCGACCGAGCTCGCGACCGTGACCCCAGGTATCATAATCAGACGCCCACATTGGATGTGCATCAAGCGCCCGCCCTGCGTCGTTCCTTCTCTCACTGAGTATCATACGCGGCGCTCCTGTTGAGATTCAGCCATATATACGAACGCTAACAATCGTCATAGTGAAATTTTAGACACAATACAAGACTACCGTTGAATGTGATAACTCTACAAAGTCCAAAAGAAGACAGAACGAACGCGGAATCCGGCATACTTGTATAACACTCTTGGGAAAAGCACGCACTACGTATACTCATCCAACAACCCCTTCCTCGCGTTCGTGGTCAATCAACACACCTCTGAGCAGAGGCCGGGGGGCTCAAGGCTCCTCACGAGTGAAGTTGCCTACGTTCTCCTCCAATGGTGGCTGTGAGATCATAGCGAGGCGGCCAGAAGTAGCCCGGTGGTGCTCCGCGCGAGCTGTCTGAGGTGCAGCGTCCGACTTGAGCGCCCCACTCTTGTATACTGTTGGGTGCCGGGACTGGCGGGGTGAGGGGCTGGTACAGAAACTCTGACGGGATGGACAGCTTGACGTTGCGCCCACGCTTGGTAGGATGCCGTGGTGAGGAGTCCTCCGAGTCTGCCCCCGACGTAGTCGTTTCAGGGTTGGAAATCGGTGGACTCAACGGCAGCGGCATCTGCGGGGAGGTCCTCCTCGGTCGGTGCTCAGGCTGAGCCTGGGGTTTCCGCAGCGATGCAAAGTACTCGCCCCCCAGCCTGATCTCTAGGCAGTAGGAATCAGGCGTTGGCCAATGCGTGGCACTCAACCGAACCTCCTTCTTCCCTTCGACGGTTCTTCTCGACCCGTTTTTCCAGGCATTGATGTGGACGTGCTGAGGCCCCAGTGTGTTCGTCGCACGGCAAAACGGGGTTGGCGGCGATACTCCAGTGGTCGGCAACCTGGTATTAGACCAACACTGACTGCCTTGCCAAGCGGCCTCCGCGTAGCTCCGGACACGTCCCTCCGCAGGGAAGTCAACGAGCGCGGAAAGCCTGCCCCCACAGGAGCTGAACAGGATGGAAAACTCCCGTGCGTTCGGAGTATGCCCGTGCATGCGGACGACGTGGAGCGCAGGGGGTGCCTCCACAGCCTCGTCCAGAGGCGGACTGTTCTCCAGCTCCAGGTCGTACAAAGCCAGATATCCAACCAGCCAGGCTGGAATATAGAGTAGACGCGGTTCGTGAGTGAGCTGGGGCGAGCGGCGAGGACCACGGGGCAGAGATGGATGAGTGTTGGTGATGTAGACGGGCTGGATGGTGGCCGACGGAAGTGCGGCGCTCGGGGTTTTCACTGCGCTATGCCTACGGGACCCCAAACGCCCCGAGTTAGTCAAACCCGGGTGCGACGGCGCGCCGTTGGTGTTTTCCAGGGCACGAGGCGCCCAGCCAAGGTTGCGGAGCATGTGCATGCTAGAACTGCAGATAGGGATATACTTGTAGGTTGTACCCGTCAAGGACATCCCAACGCGTGAAGGCTGATGGGGGCCCTCATGCTGTGGCCATAGAGGGAGGGCGACGCAGCGGCCAGAGTTGTCCTTGCATAGCAGGAGCGCCAGCGAAAATGGACTCCCGGGAACAATGATGAACTGGCAACGAACCCCTGAACTGGTGACAAGGTGTTCATGGACAGCCTGTGGGGTCTGTGATAGAACAGCGAGTCAGTTCGAGTACGAACGATAACGGATTAACAGGCACTCACAGAAGTTGAAGGAATCACAATATTGAAGAATTCACGTGCCTGCTTCATGGCCTCAGGCAACGGAATGGCGCTCATGGCGGCATGTTCAAATTCGGCGGGGGATGGTGCGAAGAGGGACTTGCTTTGCTCGAAAGACGGTGGCCTGAAGCGAGGCGGCGTAGCTTTATGGAGAGGCGATGAAGGGTGGCTCTTGCGGGCCCAGTCGTGCACACTTGGGCTTTGGACGAAGGGTCCAGTATGGATGGACGGCCAGGCATTTCCCCATGCGAAGAGTGTGTGGTCGGCAGTACGCTTCATGATCTTGACCTGCAGCCGCCGGAACGCGTATTCCCCCTCTCCGTATATCGTGGCCATCGAGACATCGAAAATGCCCAGGAGTGAGTACGCCTGGTCTTCGGTCCGGGAGGTCCCACGCTTCGAGGCCCACGACATGCGACGAGCGACACTGACGTGCTGAAGCGCGCGACGGAAAGTCAAAACCTCTGCGTCGATTCCGGTTATGTCCTCGAGCAGGTCGGCCAACCCGAACTTCGTCCCGAGATGCTTCCAGTTGGCAGACAAGAAGACAAGGCAGTGAGGAGCAAGGAGCTCTTGCAGCGTCCATCCCCTCTTGAACCACCTACTCTTGCGGAAGGCCGAGCTTGCGTCTTCGATAGGGCAGTCGTCCGGCACGTCCTGCAGATAGGCGAGGCACATCGCCGCCTCCGCGTACCACCTATACATGGAGTTGATCGCCTCTTCGAGCTCGGCGCTGCTCCGGGTGTCTATGCAGCATGTGTCGTTCCATATCCAGCCAAAACCCTGCTCCCTCGCGGCGCGCACGCATCCATGAACCTTCGCGTCCACTCGCGGGTCGTTGTACGAGGATACGCCTTCACGGCACAGCCGCTCGATGTCTGCGAAAGACTGCTCCAACTTCTCGCCGCGCCAGACGTGCGATAGGATGGCGTATCCCTTCTTCTTGGCCCACGGGCTGCACGCATTTGCTTCAGAGAGCAGCCATTATAAAGCGAGATAAATTTTGCGTACCATGGCCTGTTCAACACATCCTCGAGGCTGTTGAACTTCTCCAGTTTCAGAGTCTCGGTGGAGAGCAGCCACATGGCTGACTATATACTTCGATCGTCAATGATAGCATGAGAAGGACAAGGTCTCGATTAAACACGTACAATTGTCCCTGATTATTAAGTAGATCTTCAGAGAGGATGGCGGAAGATGTCGATGTGGAGCTGTGTGCTCGATGTACACTCGCTACATATACGAAATCAGGAGGCAGTGGGGAACATGAATCAGCATCGTCTGATTATGGCACAGGGGTCCGACACGGAACTTCTTGCGCGTTCTGTCTATACCGGAGGGAAAAGAGTCTAGGCACGGGGATGATCATGCCGGAGACGTCCGCGACGCACATGCGCTTTGCACGAGTGAATGAAGCTCGCCGATAAGTACGCTGTTCTGGATGTAGTAGTGCTTTAGCGTATAGACAGCGTACCTGTTCAGCGGCGCAAGCGTCCGCTGCCATTTGAGCTTTGGATCGGGAGGCACGTCCTGTCGCGGCGTGTACTCAAACCGGCGCAATTACTTTGTGCTGCTGGATGCCGCCTGGCACGGCCTACAGCTAAGGGGATGCGGGAGAATTGTGGACGAAGCGCAGTCGCTCAGTCCACAATTGACGCTTGCGGTGCGCTTCTTTAGGGGTCATGTGTACGTCTCTCGAAGGCCTCTATAGGTTCAAAGCCAGATTCAATGACTGCGTGAGTAAATCATTATCGCAGGTGAGAGGAACCGAGAAGAGACTTACTACATAATGTGTGCGGCAGCGTACAGCGCACGACAGTCTGGCGTATCGCACAAGGAGTCCACCCGGTTGACTCACAGCCTGAACTCAAATACACCTAGAGGAAGTGTTGTACTCTGAAACCAAATCGTGAGGGTATTCATAGAGCACATCGTGTTCCAAGCGCTGGATTAGAGGCCGCTTCAAACGGCCCTCCCAACTTCGTGCTTCTCCAACTCCGACACCTCGCCGGTCTCCATCGCAGACAACCTATCCAGTTCTTTCATAACCCTGAACTCGATCACGTTTGGGAGGCTCCCCCGAGACGTCTAAGCATCATAGTTCGTCGATGAGACCCGACGAGAAAAGTGCTACAGATGGTAGGCACTCACATGAGTCGCGATGGGAGGCTGCAGTCCATCGCTTTGTTGGGCGGTGCGCGAGAGGTCTCGCAATCCGATCTCCAGGCCCATCGAGTCCGAACCATACGTTGCGAGCGTCTTCCTGAAGTTGAGACTGCCGTATACCACACGCGTTCGGTTTAGTATGCACGGTTCAGACTCGATTTTCGAAGAACATCGTGTACGCACGTGCCAATGACCGAATGGACGTAGACTGCACGGTCGGATATTGAGATTATCGGCGAAACTGCAGTCATCTGGTGATAGACTACTCACGTTTGGTGGTGACGATGTCGAGTGCGATGTATACCATGCTGTTCGTGTTTAAGTAAATAAGGGGCTATGGACTGTTTCAGCATGTGCTCTTGAGCTCGTGCAAAGTACACAGCTACGCACGAATATGAAGGAGAGGCCGCTAAATATACTGTGGAGGTGATGTGTGATCCAGGTGAACGCAACAAAATAAAATAAACTCTGGGAATGCGCACTCCGTGAGGAAGCCTGAAGGCGAAGCGGTCAGTGGAGTCTGCGGCACTGTCGCAATGGAAAAGCTGTACACACCAGTGGAAATCGTATACGCGATCAGAACGTCGAGCATTGAATTCGTCCTGCAAGAAGGAAGTGAGTACGTTGCGCAGACTATGTCCGGGCCAGGCTCAAGCTACCTTGCGATTCCGGTTCGGCTTCGGCGCAAAACGATGATGAGCACCGTCGTTAGAATGACGTCGGAGACGACGATGAGCGCAAACGCAATAGAGAACAGCCACTGAAGCATTGTCAGCATGCTACTGAAGGTGCGCCGCTTGGGCACTCACAGTAAGTTCGCGAAATTGGCTGTAAGAGGGTAGAATCGACCTGATCCGCGTTTTAAATGTTTAACCCAAGTGCCACAATGGTCGATACCACACAACCTACGCTTGAGCTGTGGCATCTACAACGCATGGTCAGCCGGCAGCTGCAGTATGTGATGCGATCTGACGCTTACATGCTGCGCATGCTGGATCATCATGTGTAGGTCATGTCAGCGCTAGTCGCTTTTGTACCGTGCAGCGTGATTGTATGTACCTAGGACACCCATGAAGAACAGCACCGCGATGGCGACCAAGGGCCTGTACTGTGGACCGACTATCGGCTCACTGTTAACCTCGGGCTTGTAGTGCGGAAGCTTGTTACAATACGTACTAAGCCACACTCGGCGAGCGTAGAAGCTGTAGATTGCGGGTAAGCGGCGACACTCGAGCGTGCCGAGGATGAATGATCCATACCATTGGCAGGAAACTATCACGATCGCCTAGTGAAACCGTCCGTTAGTTGATTGAAATTAGTCGTATAGCAGGCAGTCGCACGTACCGCCGATAGGCCTAAATTCTGTACACGGGGCATGCGTGTTCAGTGTTCGGCAACGTTGGTACAAGTAGGAAAACGTACATCGATTGACCTGCATCAGTCGGATTAGTGACACAAACAGAGGATAGTGGCTGAGTGACGACGTACCAAACTCTGGTGAAGAGGGCTGTGGGGTCAAAGTAGTGGTCTACTAGGTAATAGTAGCTGCAGTGATGGTCAGTATGAGAACAAATGTTGGATCGGTCGGGAAGAGAAGTACCACATATGCATGCATAAGATCACATGGAACGTATCCAGAAGTCTAGCAAGAAAAGTAAGCGCATGCACTCGGACCCAACGCAGATAGCTGAGAGTACAGGATGAATGCCACCTGATGAGGCGGAGTGAGGACGATTGAAGCAAAATCAGTTTAGATTCCGATGCCTCACATATGATTTCATGCCTTTACAGTCCCCGAAGTCGAGGCGGTAATATCTGTACGCTTGATGGATAGACAGTCCGTACAAGCTACAAAACCAAGTAAGTCCCAAAACGATAGTAGAAGGGAGAAAATGTTGCGTACATGAGACCAAAGAATGTGCCGAGCAAAATTGCGCCGTAGGTGTTGTTTAGGGAAGGGGGTTCGCCTCCGGTGAGGGAGGCAAAAGGTCCTAGAGAGCTGAATCTCATGTTCGGGCTTGTGGGGGATGGGTCGCTGCGAAAGCGTTCACCGGTCAAGGGCTCCGCAACTTAAATCGCCCCAGAAAGAGGTCTACAGCGCCCAGAGCACAGATCATTGAGCCCTATGATGGTGCTATGAGCCACCTGAGCGCCCCCAGGCTGCTAAAGATCACCGCTCGCGCCCACAAAAGAAGAGAATCCGTCCTAAGCCGCTGATCGAATGAGCTCGGGTCATCCGAAGGCCAACATATATCACCGTGAAAAGCGCTCTTGTCAGTCTTCGTGATGCTGAGATTGAGCTGTCTTGTAAGACGAAATAAAAATTGGTTCTGCATACTGCCCTCGAGTCTCGCGGCACGCGCTACATGGTGATGAGAAGCATAATCCTGTCCGAAGAGCGTAGATATTAGCCCCACGTGCTCCATGTTGAAACTATTAAGAAAGCAGCGCAGGAGAGAATGCGCAAACACGTACTATGTTTGGGGCGACTCGGAGGTCTACCATGACCGGAGCTCCGACTGTCATGAGCATGTTCGATTCTGCCCATACAGAAGGTGTATTGGCTGAGTTACGTGAGACGTCAGCTCTTCAAGGTGCTGCCTCTGTCGGGCCAAGCCTCAGTCAAAGCTGCAGACATTCAGAGTGAGTGAGGTGAAGTCATGGAGAGACCCAAAGGCCGAGTGTCCCGGGTCGCGGCCGTTCAACACAACCTGACACAACGCGTAAGATCTCAGATCGGGCGAGCGCGTCTTTCGCGTGCGCCTCTCTCATCCCGACTACTACCACTCACCACCGTCCTACTAGCTTGTCTACGCCGTACACTGCATAGTTGGCCAGAGTGGCCTCCATGTCCGCACCCAACAGCGCAACTGCCACCTCGAAGCCTGTATCCAAGTCGTACTGGAAAGGCAAGGCCAAAGCCACTGAGAACGACTTCAACGACCTCAACCCCACAATCACCTATCGACACTTACACTCCAACAACCTCGGCGTACGCGATCCACTGCGCGTTGTCGCGCTGTGCGACAGCGACGCGTTCTACGCGGCGTGCGAGCAGGTACGACTAGCGCTCGACCCCGCGCTGCCCCTCGTTGTGCAACAGTGGGACTCGCTCATCGCGGTCAACTACCCCGCGCGCACGTACGGCATCTCGCGCATGGACAAGATTCGAGACGCGCGGAAACGCTGCCCGGACCTCGTCGTTGTGCACGTCGCGACGTACAGGGAGGGCGAGGCGGAGCCGGGGTACTGGGAGAATCCGGACACGCGCACGCACAAGGTGTCGCTGGACCACTACCGGCGCGAGAGCATGAAGATCATACAGCTGTTCAAGGAGGGGCTCCCGGGCGGGGAAGTCGGTGAGTGGCTTTGGCGGGCTGTTATATCGGACTGCGCGGGTGCTGAAGGGACGTGCTAGAGAAGGCGTCCATCGACGAGGCGTTTATTGACTTTACGCGTCCTGTGCGCGAGGAACTGCTCAAACGATATCCCTACCTCGCTGTAGTCCCACCTGACGCGCCGAATGGTGTCGACAGTCCTCTTCCCCCTCCACCACCAATATCCTGGGACGGGCTAGCCACAATCGTACCTGTGAATCCGCCTAAAGAGCCACCAAAAGAACAAGATCTCCCCGCTGGAGAATCAGTAGAATCTACTGCGGAGGACCAGAAGTCGAATATCTCGGAGCCAACTGACGACGACGAGGTCGTCGAGGAGGACGATTCACTTACCACTTGGCACGATGTCGCGTTGTCCATCGCAGCAGAGCTTATGCTACGTATTCGAGAAGACATTCGCACGAAACTGGGATACACAACTTCTGCTGTGAGCGCGCTGGAATCAAGCCTGGTTAACGACGCAGTGCTGACATTCCGCAGGGTATTGCACGGAATAAGTTCCTCGCTAAGGTGGGCTTTCGGTGATTGTGTATACAGCGCTCAAGATTCATGCTCACTGCGCACAGCTCACTGCCTCGTACAAGAAGCCAATGAATCAGGTTTGTCTCCTAGGTATGAGGTCGTAGGTAGGCATTCCTGATGACATCGGGGTACTCGGCAGACCGTCCTGCGAAACGCCGCGATACCCAATTACTTGAAACCAATGGCCTTCCAGAAGGTGCGCGAACCCTCGGGTGGTACCATCATACCCACTGTATCCTGTGTGGATTCTTACGGTCGCTGTCAGATCAGGTTTTTAGGCGGAAAACTCGGCAAGGCACTCGCAGAGGAGTACGACGTCTCCACTGTTGGTGATCTCTTGTATGTCCCTCCTCCACTCCCGGTTACAACGTTAATCTCACCGCATCTGAAGGACGATAAGCCTGGGTAGGTGCAGAATCTTCCCAGCGCCTAAATTATGGCTCAAACGACTGTTGCATGGATAGAAGAGATGCAACGAAAGTTCGGCGAAGACTCTATCTGGGTGTATGAGATTCTACGGTAGGCCGAGTTCTCCGGTAGTAACCAGTGCTACGAGGGCTCACCGGTCTGCTATAGGGGCATCGATCGATCAGAAGGTCCGCATTTTCACTACTAGAACCTCAGCATCTGCGCAGGACGTCTGCGTAAAGTGCCAACTACTGACGATCAACACGAGTAGTCAAGGAGAAATCTGCGGTCAACAAGAGCATGCTCGCCTCGAAAAACCTACCTCAACCGATTACGAAGGCAACGCAAGGCTACCACTGGATCCGGGTTCTAGCAGCAGAGCTCGCGTTGCGCCTCAACGAGGCGCGCGAAGCCAATACTGCGCTATGGCCGAAGACCATTGTTTTGCATATACGACAAGGTATAGTTTCCTTGGTGGCTCTCGAGTGTGCCAGGGATGTTTTGCACGCCTTGTACGCTGTATTGATTCAGCCACTGGCAGGCTATGAGACATCGAAGTCGAAGCAGACGCCTTTTCCATTCACCAAAACCGTCACCGTGGACGTAATCGCAGCTTATGGCGATAAACTATGGAAGGAACTGGTCGGCCCCGGCGGTTCAACACCATTCAACGTCACCAACGTACAGCTATCGTTCTCCGGCATTGGGATCATGGAAACCGGCCAGCGGAGCATAGAAGGGTTCTTGGCGGCCAGACGTGCGATTGAGGAGCAGACTGTCACTCAGACCGAGGCGGCAGAGGGAAGCACAAGCAAACCTCCATCTGCGCTGAAACGCAAACGCTCCGCTTCTCCCACAAAGGAACCCCGACAGTCAGATCTACAAGACCAAGCTGTGTCCTCCGCCCGTCCAAGCGCGATCAATGAGCGGGACGAGCAGTTCTCCTTTGTCTGCGAGAAGTGTGGACAGCGCGTATGGCTGGGCGATGCAGATGCGGCGCGTGATGTGGATGCGGATGGTCGCCAGGAGCATGCGGGCGCTTTTGACGCCATCAGGGAGGAGGCGTTGGCTGCGCTGCGCCTTGAGCACGCTGATTTTCACTTCGCACAGGAGCTCGCGGCGTCGGCGGATGGGAATGTCCCGAAGCGCGTCATCCGGCCTGTGGATCGACCCGCGCCGGCGGCCAAGAAGAAGAAGAGCAAGAAGAAGTCGGGCGAAGAAGGCATCGCGAAGTTCTTCAGCAAGAGGTAGCCCTCAGTGCGGTTAACATGTCTCGTCCTCTGCTGTTCTGTATCGCGTAGCTGTCCTTGATGTCATTGGTTGATCTGTAGACGATCGGGGGGCAAGTTCGCAAACCTCCTCGAGGCTCTCAACTTTCTCGCCTTCTCCCACCTCGAGACCACCTTTCATATCCCCGCACAATTGACCGAGCGTGTTTGAGACCTCGCCTATCTCACCCGTCCGCTGTCCGCGCTGACGCCATCAACCAAATTGGTGAGACGCCAGTGCGACAGCAACGAGCAGAACGTACATCACGGGCATCATGATGTAGTGCCCCACCGCCACACCAGCATTTGCGGCTGGGGCGGATTGAAGACAAGACTGTTTGCGGCGTTGCCAGCTCGGTGTCGGCCCCTCGACGTTCGTTCCTTCTTCTCGTTCGCTTTCTCCTTCTCTTTCCTTCCCCTTTCTCTTTCGTTCTCTGGACCGGATCCCTCCTGTCTGCTTCGGTCAGACCTTCTGTAACGACCTTCAGGCGCAGGACGACCTCTTTTGCGGTTCATAGCAATTTTGGCCAGTCTGTCCGGGACAGTTTGAGCTTTGAACTCGCGTGTTTTTTTTGCCTGACCTTCTTTCTTCATCCTGCGCACCTTCTTTTCTCTTTGCTTCTCTTTGGCCATCCAAAACCACACGAACATCATGTCTTCGCAAGTCACTTTCGTGTACCAACAGGGTCAGGCCATGTCCCTCATTGTGAGTACATCAATATCTGTCGAGAAGCGTGCGGTTAACGTGCGGACGGACAGGCCATCGTTTTGTTTGCCTTCATCTCGCTGCTGGCCATCTTTGGCGTGCTCGCGCGTTACTCCTGGGATCCGCTTGTGAACCTCGCGAAGCGGCGCCGCCAGGGCGCGAGCGAGCACCACTCGCGCGCGTTCTTCCACACGCAGCTGGGGGCGTACATTGCGTCTCTGATGCTCAGCAACGCGCTCAGCAGCATCTCGATGATCATCAACGTGCAATGGGCGGCGGATCAGAGGGTTACGGAGGGTGCGCACCTAATGTCACATGCAGGAGGTGTTCCTACTCACACTTCGGCTCCATAGGCATGTTGTGCAACTCACAAGGTACGCTTCTTATTGCTTGAGCCTCAATCTGGACGATGCGACTGACGCTTGCCGCCCAGGGATTCTCATGCAGATTGGGGATGCGGGAGGAGCGTACTTTACGGGGGCGATTGCGATCCACACCTTCAACACGTTGGTGCTTCGCAACAAGCTGCCAGCCTGGACATGCCTGGCTGCGAGCATCTGGGGTTGGCTATTTGCCGTCCTGTTGGGTTAGTCGGCATGTCTACCCGAGCGTCTGAACATAGCTCATGAGAGCACCGTCATAGCTGCTACGCCGACATGGATCAACAACCCCGTCCTGGGGCCGATATACGGTATCAACGGTCTGTCTTGCGGAATCGCAATCAGGTGGTCTCTCCTCAACATGGTGCTCCACTTGCTGCCAGTAAGTCTGCTTAAAGGGCACGCTACATGCCGTATGTTTATCTTGGCTTTAGATTCTGCTCGGCTCGCTGGTTTCGGTCGTCATGTTCACGCTGGTCTTCCTCGTACTGCGGGGAACGATCACGATGCAGAACGGTATCAAGTTCAACCTCAACCGCCAACACCGGTGGAGCACGTCTAGTATCACTACGATCGAGTACCAGCGGTTTATCGCTGCGGTTGCGAGGAGCATGCTGTGGTGAGTGATGAATCTCGTTGACCAACCGGAACTATAGTTGATGTATACTCCTAGGTATCCTTTTGGTAAGCGTAGCATATGCAGCGCTCTATTCGCATACTGACGGAGCCTTTATAGCCTTCAACATCCTGCTGCTTCCTGAGATCGTAGTAGGCCTGATGGAATCCGCGGGGCTCGGTGTGCCATTTGAGGCACTGGTATTCGCGAGCACTCTGGCTGCACTCCTTGGTGTGTATCCCTCCAGATCCATGCATCTTATGGCTCAGCTCGCTGATATCTGTTTAAGGTGCTGCGAACTCGCTTATCCTGTGCAACACCCTTCGCATTCTCAGGCCCTTCCTCGAGGGAAACCTGACTATCCCGTCGCGCAAGAGCAAGGATGCTGACATGGAGAGCTTCTTCGCGGGTGTCAAGTCGCCTCGTGGCTTCACCTCGCCGTCCCCCACTACACCGACCAACCCCGAGAAGGCGTTCATCGCTCGGGACAGCAAGCAGGAGTGGACGCCCCCGCCGCGCTCCGCGTCCAAGCCGGAGCACCGTATGAACGTCGGCGAGAGCGTGTCACGCAACCTCAGCCGTGTCAGCCGCGCCATCTCGCTCAAGCGCAAGCCTATGCCGAGCCCGCCTTCATTGCCCTCGGCGTCGCTCTCGCGTCCCATCACCCCGGTCGCGGAGCTGAACGCGATGATCACGGTGCCCGAGCCTGCGTACAGGAAAGCCACCCTTCCGAGCAGCCCCCGCGACGCGCCTGTCCAGATTGGTCTGCCCGCGCCCCGCCGGGACACGCGCTCCCCTGTGGTCAGACGTCCTACGCTCTCGCTTACCGCCGACGATGAGGCAATGATGACGACGATTAACCTGAACACGCCGGAGCCCAAGAGCCAGGTCAAGAGCGACAACGAGAGCGACGGCACGGAGACGCGCCACACCTCTGCCAACGAGTCGCTCCTGTCCATGTACCTGTCGCGCACGCCTGAGCAGGAGGAGATGGCGAAGCCGCCCGTGCCCCCGAAGGACCGCGCGGCGCCCAAGGCGAAGCCCCAGCCCATGCCGCTCTCCGCCCGCCCGTCGCTCAACCAGTCCTCGCTCGCGCCGTCGCCGCTCGCCACGCTCCGCTCCGCGCGCATCCCCGCACCGTACGCGCCGAGCAAGGAGGCGTTCGCCAATGCCGAGTGGGCCGAGCGCGTCGCGAAGGCCGCCACGAGCCGCCGTGGCGCGACCCCGGCGACGGCGACGACGCGCATGGAGCGCCGCAGGTCGCGCTCCCTCGACCTCGACGTCGCGTCCCTCGCGCCGCGCACCCCCATGGGCCTCGCCGCGCGCACGCCGACATACGGCAGCACCCTCGCGCCCACCACGCCTCAGCGCGGCCCGAGCCTGTCGGCCGTCTCCCCGGCGCGCAGCCCGCTCTCTGCGCGGCGCATGCCGCCCAGCCGCGCGGGCTCGCTGACCCCCACGCCTGCTGCCTACGGCGGCTACCTGTGAACGACTCCCTCTGATACGACATGACCTCGCTTCTTGCTCACGACCCTCGACACGACCTGCGCGCCCGGGCCCCCATGGCCATGCTGCTGGATCCCAGTGATCACGCATCATGGGGTGGCCCCTGCTACCTCCCCTACCCGGAAGGGCTGCAGTCCCTCTCCCCGCCATCCTACCCGCCGCCCTCGACCGACCCAGCCCAGGCCCAGCCAAGCGCTGTGCCCTGTTCCGTGCGGACGATGTGTGCTCACAGACACTGTTTCGGACCCGTGCGTACATACCCGCTCCCAGTCGCGTTGTGCCGCCCTTCCATGATGAGCTTCAAGTTTGCGGGCGCCCGGCTTGGCCGGCCGGATGCGCTCGGTTTCTGTAATGTGATAGCTGGCCTGTGCGTTATGGACTTGGAGGACCGCGGCGCAATGAGCGCGCCACCGCGCATATACTACACCCGACCTGTAGTCGACTACTCCGCCGCTGCACGCTCGTTTCTATTTAATCATATATATTAATAGCTCATGCCTGCCAGCACTCCTCACTGTTTGTCGCGCGGCTCTGCGCCCTTGGTTTCGTCCCGATGAATGGCGGCTCCAGTGGGGCTGGTCGAGACTTGAGAAGACTAGTGTCAGGTTGAGGTATATATAAGAGGGGCTGGTGCGTGTCCGTAGCCGCAGAAGCTTCAAGTAGAGCTGCAGTGGAACAACCTGGAACACAACGAGTTAAGTACTGCCAAGGTATAGAAAGTGCCACATCCTACTGCCATCCGTGCCGACCGCCCGTAGCGCAGTTTGATATTGAAACACGCCCGACGTCTCTGCGCCCATGTCTCAGTCAAGCTTTCGGGGCGTCTGAGCTACCTGCGCATCCAAGCTGAACGCCAGTGGTAAGAAAAGGGCAAGAGGACAGGATCTGAGCCTTGCAACTCCGGTCCAAAAGCCGGCGAGCCGCAGACGTGCACCTGTCCTGGCCGGGTACCAGCGCTCAGGTGCCCGAAGGCGGTTCGGTTTCCGGGGCGCAGACGGCGCGATGCCCATTGTGACTTATAGTTTGCGTTCGACGTCGAGCGCGGAGCAAGATGGAGCTTACCTAGGACGCCGACGCGCAGGATTTAGATGGGTTCCACACCGGGATGGTGGATCTGTCGCGAGGGCGGCAACCGAATCCGATCTGGGTCGCCGCCAGATGCTATGTCATGTATCCCACTTGCTATATGTAACTTGGCGTAGCTGATGGAGCACGGGTGTATTGCCCCTCGTCTAACTGCGCTGAGGTCATCAAGAGCCCAAGCGTAGCGGCGGAGGTAGTGGGTAGTTTGTGCAGCAGGAGTGAGGATAACGGTGTAGGCTGTCACTTCCGGGTGGGTGCGATAACCTCACCGCCATGGAGTCCGCGTCGGAAGTAGAGAAGAGCATCCCCGGGGACCTGGTAAGACGCGACCACTTACGCATGTCAGTCAAGCAACTGTGATAGGCGCTGCGTGAAGCAATGAGATGAGGCTCGGGGCAGATGCTCTCTCCACTGTGGTCTGAGAAGAGCAATATAAGGGACGGACTGCTTCGAAAGGGGGAGGCGTGGTGGGAGTGATCAACCTGGCTGGCTCTTCAAATGGCAAGTAGGATGAGCAGGGGCTAACCATCGAGGTCCATCTGCGATCCTGCATGGGACCGGCGGTGGGACGGGCATCCGCGAGAGGGATGGCATCCAAGAGCCGTGAGAGTCTACGCCTGTCCAGAGAAGATAGATATCATAGAACGCTGGGAAGACCATCCTCGATGTTATTGCTCACGTCAAGAGGAGCTGCAGATGGGAGTGAGTCGCGCCGACAGTGCGGCATGTACCACACCAAGCGGCGGTACGTTAACGTCGGACGCACTCTAGGACAGAATTCTGCTTTGCAGACATTGCTGTGAATCCGGTCGTTCCAGCTCCAACGGGCTTCGTAGTAACGTGCGTCAAGTCAGAGGGCCAGTCAAGCCGTTTGACAGGACGAGACGCATGCTTAACCGGAAAGCTCGGGCAATCAGGCCTATCCGTGCATCATATCGCAAGCTAAAGCTCGATGTGACCAATCAGTGCGCCAAATGATGAACCATCTGAGGGAAGATCACTGGACACACCATCCTCAGCCATTTCGCAACATGTCTGGGAACGAGATGTCAGGCTGCTACGGTGATCCTGATGAAGCACAGCCCAGAATGCTCGTGCAGGGCCCTATTGGAGGCTGCTCGACTTCCTTGTATGATAATCGTCGATATCTCTGGGCCACAGCTAGGATCCGGGCGCTGATGTCGGCGGAATGAGAACAGAGATGTTGACCGTCGCGCCGACGCCGCACTGCTTGCCCAAGACGCCACCGAATATCGCAAAGCCCTATACAGTGCGGGACATGTTCCGAGATGGCTCAATGGAGTTCTGTCACTCACAGGTACAGGTACGCCGTAAATGCGATATGGGTCTATCCGAAATGTCGGAGAGGGGGCGGAAGAGGACTGGGGAGGACGGTGGCTGCCTGGAGAGAGCTATAGCAGCCGCCAACGTCGTGAATACTCGGAAGCGCCGGGAGCGCGTATTTGGCTATATTTGCACGGCGGTGTGTTCCAATAGAGGGCGCTTCCACGTCTTAATTCCCCTGTCCTCCTCGCCGGATCACCTCACCCCCCTCTCATTCCCGCCCTCCAAATAGCCCTCTCCCCCTCCTCCCCGTCCAAACAGCCATGTCTAGGGTGCGTTATATCTGATGCAGCGCTTTTCGCGGTTCTGATGCGCGAACAGTCCCAGTTCTTGAGGGAGTACAAGCTCGTCGTCGTCGGCGGTGGTGGTCAGTTTTCTGGTCCGCCAGCATGTCAAGCTCGTTTGACACGGTTATATAGGTGTCGGCAAGTCCGCACTCACTATCCAGTTCATCCAGAGTCACTTCGTGGACGAGTATGATCCTACTATCGAAGGTGCGTGTCGTCCTTGCCCTCGTCGTTCCCTGCCCTACCCATGTTACATGGCCGCGGGATAGCGTGTCCGCTCGAGGCTTTTCCGCATTGCGCGAACTCACTGCGTTCTCCTTAGATTCGTACCGTAAGCAGTGCGTGATTGACGATGAGGTCGCGCTCCTTGATGTCCTGGATACCGCTGGCCAAGAGGAATATGGGTACGTCTTTCCTGCCTGCTTTGCTGGTTCGCGTCCGTAACCATTCTTCGCGTGCAGTGCGATGCGCGAGCAATACATGCGCACGGGAGAGGGCTTCCTCCTGGTCTACTCCATCACTTCGCGCAACTCGTTCGAGGAAATCAGCACCTTCCATCAGCAGATCCTCCGCGTGAAGGACCAGGACTCGTTCCCTGTTATCGTCGTTGCAAACAAGTGCGATTTGGAGTACGAGCGGCAGGTGGGCATGAACGGTACGTCACCTACCTCTACTCGGTAGATTGTGCATGCTGGACTAAGTGTGTGTGTGTGTGTGCTATCCAGAGGGTCGCGATCTTGCGAAGCACTTCGGCTGCAAGTTCATCGAGACCTCGGCCAAGAACCGCATTAACGTCGACGAGGCTTTCAGCCAGCTCGTCCGGGAGATTCGGAAGTACAACAAGGTGCGCCTACCTCAAGTTACCGTTGCTACGGACCGATTTACTCACTTCACCGCAGGAGCAACAAACGGGCCGTCCCGGCGTGCAACAACCCGGCGCACCCAGTGCCCCCGGCGTGTATGGCAATGAGAAGGGACACCCAGACGACGGCGCGGGTGGATGCTGTGGCTGCGTTGTCGCGTAACGGTCCTGTCTCGCCACTGTCTTTCTTCCACCCTTCATCGTTCACCTTCTCGGATTGGGTCTTCCCTGCGTTACCCCACATTTCCTGCCCTGCCGCCGTGCCCTAACATTGCCGCCGCCGCCGTCGTCCTAGCCACCATAGGTTCCCCCGGATATCAACATCTCATCGCCATCTGCTGTTCTGTTCTATGTATTCGTTACTCTTTTTTCTTTCCTCTCGTAGCTCCGTCCTCCGCGTCCCGGCTTCGCTATCGTCTGATCGCCATACCTTGTGCCTAGTTCGCGCGCTCCGTGCACGTTTCTGTTTGACTATCGGCATTTTCTGTCCCTACTCGTTGGTCACGAATCATCTGCTGCAGCTCTTTGGATTGATGTACGATCCACCTTAGAGAAAGCTCGCATGTGAAACATTCACGATGCAGATGTATCGCATGCTTGAGTTGCGCAGCGGACTACATCAGTTCGTGCAAAGCGTCTGAAGATTAACACGCTTATCCATCACCTGGCCGGATAGTTGTTCGATGACTTTCCGATGCTCCTGGTCTTGTTCGTGGTATTCATAGGTCAGTTTGACTTCCGGTCGTTGGCTATGCAAACTTCAAGGCACTCATCGGTTATGTCCGACAGTTCATGGTCGACGGCACGTACCTGCGGCAACGACGGGCGCCCTCCTTGTTCACTGCCCGCCGCTACCACAATGGAATACTCTGTCAAGAGACGTTCGAAGGGCAGTCCAAGAAAGATGTTCCGACTGATTGAAGCCCAGGCGTGAAGATTTAATGAGGGTCAGTTGTGGTTCGACTGCCACGCACCTCACAGCTTTGCACTCATGAACGCGCGAGTCCTAGGGCGTGTAAGAAACATTAGGCTTGGGGCAGTGGCCATTTCCTGTGCTATCAACATCGAGCACTGGTGGTGCGTCTCCTAGACCTGGGACCTATCGCCTGTGAGAGAAGACGCGAGAGGCTGTGGCTCCATGCTGGCAGCTCTATTTGACTGACATCCACCTTGCCCTCATCCAGCGCAAACACGTCAATATCACAACCCCACAGCTCTCCCCCTCCCGATCTCCGGAACTGGGCGTCATAGTGAGTGGTTGGCGGGCAATTCTACGCAAACTTACTGACCTCTCTTTTCCACATGATTAGTTATTAGTATGTGGCTGCTTTCGACCGAAAGTCTCAAGCTTGAGAGGTTCAGTAGCCCACAGGAAGTGACGAGGAAAAAGCGGTAAGTGTTGTCGCTGACAGCTCGATATCTGAGGTGGTCACAGTTGTTCTGAGCTGACATGTGCCTTCAACAGCGCGCCGTGGGCCAAGAAGGCGGGGTACGCGATTCTGTCTCACGTCTGGGCGCTTGACAACTCGAAGGAGCAGACTTTTGCAGACATAGAGCGCCTGCAATCCGAAGGCGTGACCGCGTACGACGACCCCCGTGTGAGCGCGAAGATCCGGGGCTTTGTGGCCACCGCGAAGGAGCAGGGGCTCGGCTGGGTTTGGGACGACACCTGCTGCATCGACAAGCGGAGCAGTGCGGAACTCGAGGAGGCCATCAACTCCATGTTCCGGTGGTACGAGGAAGCTGCGGTGTGCTTCGTCTATCTGGAGGACGTGGAGGACGACTGCGTCGTGCAAGAGACGAACTCTGCATTCCGCAGGAGCGTCTGGTTCACAAGAGGCTGGACACTACAGGAGCTCCTAGCGCCACAACTCGTCCTTTTCTTCTCGCAGGGCTGGAAATGTTTGGGAACCAAGTTCGGGCTGGCGCGCCTGGTCTGCGACATCACAGGAATCGACATAGAGGTCCTCACGATGCGGCTCGCGCTGAAGCACGTGAGCGTGGCCCGTCGCATGCTATGGGCCGCGAACCGCAAGACATCGAGGATCGAAGACCGGGCGTACTCCCTTCTGGGCATCTTTGGCGTCTCGATGAGCACCATCTACGGCGAGGGCGGCTATGCCTTCCGGAGACTGCAGGTGAAGATCATGAAGCACAATACAGACCATACGCTGTTTGCGTGGGGAGAGACTTGGAGACATCCCGGTGGGGGGTCCACACCAACCACTCCCATCGGAGGACGAGGGAGAGGTGCCCCTAGCAGACTCGGACTGCGCAAGATTGTTACCGAGCCCCGAGCTATAACGCCCAAGCACGCCGTTCCTCCATTCACATCTCTCCCGGACGATGACAACAAGGGCTTGTTTGCGCGGTCGCCATCGGACTTTCGATACGCCGTGACGACTATATCCGTAGACGAGGTTATCGAGCAGATCAGTGACTGCGTAAACGTGATCATCCCCCCAGCCGCGGTACGTTCTCTATTCTTTGTTGGAACATGTGTTTTGGGAGGGCGGGTCAGCGGCGGTTTCAAGCCGGTGCGCGCGCCGTCTTCATCGATTACGCGATTATCGTAGAGTACATAGACACTCCCGAGCGCTATCGAAGTCCCCGCGCGTTTGCGACGCGGGCTCCCTACTCCCCGGAACGACTCGACGACCCCTCGTTCCAACACAAACGCGCTGTATAGCCCTCTGTTCACTCCTACGCTTCGCGACATTCACTGCTCGGGCTACGAGACAGCTCCCGTGCTGGGTCTTATCACGACGAAACTATTTGACAACGAGCTACGCGACGATCCCTCCCGATTCCCTTCCCACGATGTCCGAGCACACCAGCAACCACTCGAGCTTCGCGAAGCTCAATGACGTCAACTATCCCGAATGGACGATGCGGATGGAGGCTCACCTGATCCGCAAGAAGCTGTGGGATGGGGTTATGGAGATCACCGTTGAGACGATAGGCCGAGGTGTCGATGTGGTCGAAGAAGAGTACGAGAAGAAGAAACAGAAGAGGTCCACGCAGAAGATGGCGGAGGCGAGGGCGGAGCTGGTGATGAGTGTTGACGACGGTCAGTTGGCACACATGCGATCCCGCGACCCGATGGAGATCTGGCAGGTCCTCGCCGACGTCCACAAGGCGCGTGGCCTGGCGACGCAGCTGGCTATGAAGCGGCGCTTCCTGACGGCGAAGAAGAGGCCAGATCAGACGATTCAGGCCTGGGTTGGAGAGGTGCGAAGCATGGCGTTCCGTATGGAGGAGGCGAGCATCTCGGTCAGCGAGCAAGACAAGATCCTCGCGATCACTCTCGGTCTCCCCCCTTCCTTCGACGGTGTCATTATCTCCCTCGACGCTACCCCTACCGAGCAACTCACACTCGACGTCGTGATCTCGAGGCTGTTGAACGATGAGGTCCGTCAGATGAGTACCATCCCTGCGCCTTCCGAGACTCCTGCACACGATCCTGTGGCGGCGGCCGCTATGCGCTCTGAAGTCCTGCCGAAGGCGAAGATCACCTGCTTCTTCTGTGACAAGCAAGGTCACTACAAGTCGGAGTGCCCTGATCGAGCAGCCTGGGAGGCTTCGAAGACGAAGGCGGCGGGGAGTGCAAACACGGCGATGGGTGCGATGGTGTCCTTGCGCGACGAAGACTACGACTACGAGGCGGTAGGAGAACTCGCTGTGAATGATGCTTGGTGATTATGGGGGTGCACGGTCGCTGACGGCTTGCGCATGGCTTGTGGGGGTGTGTTGGAACATGTGTTTTGGGAGGGCGGGTCAGCGGCGGTTTCAAGCCGGTGCGCGCGCCGTCTTCATCGATTACGCGATTATCGTAGAGTACATAGACACTCCCGAGCGCTATCGAAGTCCCCGCGCGTTTGCGACGCGGGCTCCCTACTCCCCGGAACGACTCGACGACCCCTCGTTCCAACATTCTTGCCCTATAAATCGTATACTGACTGGCATGTATCACTGATAGGCCGTGTATGAACATGCCATTACGAGCTCCGGAGTTCGCTGCCGGTTCATCGTCGTATCCGGAAACCCGTTCTCACTTGCGCTTTTGTTGTGCAAAAACCAAGCTGGGGAGTGTGTTGCTCTACCGATATGGCCTCAGCCAGGTAGTAGCTACCCTGAACGATACCTTGTTGGCGTCTCGTTCGCGGGCGACACGTTCAGGCTTATCCCCATCTGCCGCTCAACCATCGATGCCCTTCGTGGGCTCGGCTGGGTCCCCAGCCGCATGGACTGCCAGACAAGCCCCACATTTGCCAGAGGCACTCCGAGTAGTTCCTACAGACACACACCGACCGGGACGGTCAAACTTGTCTATGTCGCCAACAACCAACCATCACCGCGTAGTATGGTCCGACACAAGAACGACCCACGGAAGCTCTGCATTCCTGCGTGGCTGGCCTCTCACCTTGCAACGTACGGGCTGGAGCTGCAAAATAGCCCCGTATTCGACGAGGCAGTGGCGGCCCCGTCTAAGCTCCACGTCATACATCACGCTCAGTCGATACCAACCGCTCCCCAGATCGCGTTCACCCTACATTTCAGCCTATGCGAAGGGAAGCTGGCCGCACTTGTCGAGTTCCCCCGCTCGGATGGGCCCCACGGGTTGAGCTATGCGGTGGTCTGCGCCCAGGGCGTGCGCGACCTATCTACCGAGAACTGCCCGCGGCCCAACCCACTTGGCCCTCATCAGCACCTGTCCGCCTGGGAGCACGGGTCGAAGACGTTCGTCTGCGGGGACAGGCAGGTCCGGCTGACCGTTACGCCTACTCCCCCGGCCTTCGAGGCATACACTCTCGAGATTCTGCTCGAGGGTGCGTACTACGATACACTCCGGGCTGAGCAGCGCGCTAGCACCCTGAATCGTCCTGAGTGCCCCCCACCACCGGCCTCGAAGAAGACCCTAGCGAGCGAGCGAGAGCTCCCACCTCAGGCACTCCATACACGGAAGAGCAAGCTTAAGCTCGCGCTGAACCCGCAACGACAGGAGGATATTCCGCGAGGGTTCGCGGCTAGTATTCTCTCGAGCTTCGGCGGCGGGCCGAGTCGCATCGCATCTCCCCAGCCGGTTCGGCCCTCGCTGCCGTTTGCGGGGCTCTCGAATGGCATCTCTAATGGATGTAGCGAGGATGGTAAACCGCGTTAGAGGGCGCGCTAGCGCTATCGCGCTTGAGTACTTTCTATGAAGGTGAGTCCGTGGCAAGCTGATGCGGAACCCTGCCCCTCATACAAACATGATTAGATGCCTAAACATGTTCGGGAGTGAGGAGGAGATAGTACGAGTCCTAGTGGCTTTCCAGGCCACAGTGTATGCCGTGTGCATGCAAGGTAATTCTTATTCAACCGCCAAGTAGGCAAAAGAATATACGTACTGTCATATCTTCAGGCCATCATAATTGGACGTTGAGTCTCGTCGGGTCT
Organism: Trametes versicolor FP-101664 SS1; assembly: GCF_000271585.1. Classification (NCBI taxonomy): domain Eukaryota; kingdom Fungi; phylum Basidiomycota; class Agaricomycetes; order Polyporales; family Polyporaceae; genus Trametes; species Trametes versicolor. The sequence goes on from NW_007360327.1 coordinate 1,877,666, forward strand.
TATGTCAGACTCATCTAAAACGGCAATACCGACTCGGAAGAGGACCAGCCCGATCACTCTTAAACCGCGACTTCTCTCGTTTACTGCTCTCCCGCTACTCTTCCACCTACCACCTGCTACCTGCTACCTGAGACCCCCCTGCCCTTTCCCCTAAAACCTCACATCTCTGCCAACATGTCTACTCCTACCTGCACCATCGTCGTCCACCCCCCTACCTTCTCTACCCCCGCCTCTCCTGTCCTCGCCGTCACCTCCCTCGACTCGTTCTCAGCTTCGCGCGGGTCGCCTAGCTCTCTGGCCCTGTTCATCTCCGGCTCGCCTCAGTCTTCCTCCTGGCCATGGTCACCGGCCGGGATCTCGGACGACCAGTACCTTCTCCCGCCCACAAAGACCAGGCGCAGGAGGAAGACCAGGACGTCCAAGCCCAAGCTCGCCTCCCGTCGGGACCGCGACTTGCCCGACCCCTGGGAGACCGTCACCGACCCTGCCTCTGGTCAGCTCGTCCTCGTCCCGGCCGAGCACTCTGACGACGTCGCAGTGGATAGTCGCGCTCGCACTCCTGCTGGCGCGCTGCGGTCTATGCTGGCTGGACTGAGGGACCCGCGATCCGTTCCGTACCTCGAGTGGCTGTTTCTTTTCGCTCACACCCTCTTCTTCCTTTTCTAAGGTAGGTTCCGCGCGCGAAGCCGAAGACTGAAACCCCGAAAAACCGAATGCCTTGGATCTGTTTTGCTGTCTCATCTTCTCTGGTAAGGCTGATAAGTACTGGGAGCGAGGCGTCGGTATGGCGTAGAGGAGTGATGACCCTCTGCGCCCGTCGTTCGCTTCCGTTCCCGGCTGTCAGCCGCATTCTGTTTTTCTGCCCTCCCTTTGCACCTTGCTTTACACGTTCGCTAAATCGCTTAGTCACAGCACCTGTGTGCTCTTGCTTTTACAGATTCCCCATCCCATGGACCTACGTTGAAACGGTGCCGCGCAGGCGGGAAGACTTCAAGCCCGGAGCCCTGTGGTTTACCGGCGAGGCTGAGGGAGGGATTGATCCACCCCGTGAGCTCAGCTTCCCCGGAGAACGGTTTGTATAAACTCACACGGCCGTGGCCTGCCTGGAGTGTTCCCTGATAGACTGCCATAGCACCAAAAATCGTTTTCGGGTGACTCACTTTACATGTACACTGGAACCCGCTAGGATCGGACTGACAACTGTATCTCGTACGATAATTGCTGCAAACACAGCGAAATGGTCATGCACTCGACTGGCGTCAAAAATGTTAGCGATACGTCTGTTTCTCAGAACGATATAAGTACTTGTTACCAAGTCCAGGGCCCGGGTATCCGGGAAAGTCATGAAGTTACGGCCTTGGGGGCTTCTCCCCCCAAGGTACGTCGTCGATGTCCAGCTTGCCTAGAACGACACTTTCTAAGTTCAAGGGCCGTTGCGTTTCACCCGTCTTCGTCACGCAGCTCATGATTCCGCCCCCACACCTGGACAATGCGCGCCAAGTCTGCAACGCACCTGTCGACCCCGAGCGCACAAGCGCATCATGCGCAGGAGGGTGGTGCACACCGCAAGTAGCGAGGAGACGACCTCAGACAAGAACCAATTCGCATGCCGGGTGCGCGAGGGCGGTGTAGCGAGGTTTTAGCTCAGGCTCGAGCTCGGAGTCGGTGTATGAGGGTCGGCTTGCGAAATAGAGCACGAGGTGCTGTGTTTCCGCCGCCAGTGAAGTGTTTCGGTCTCGCGTGACCCTGTGCGTCTTCGCTTTGGCGTAGAAGTCGCCTCCGGTCATGAGTTCCTCATCTGGGACGAGATATTGGAGGTTCTGTAAGCAGATCTAAATTCGAAGATTAGCGTTAGAGCACACGCAGAATACCAACAACGTACTTCAGTATTACTGGCACGCCCGTGCGCCTAACTACAGGCACAACTTTCATTGAATGAGTTGCACCCCAGCTTTCTGTAGCGCGCGTAGATTCGTCTGGCGCCGTGTGCGCGTCGTGGCAGACTTTAGCAGGATGAATAGCTGTCTCTGGGCCATTGGGCATCTGGAGGAGTCGGACTTGCCAAGTCTGCTGCCCGAGCTCGAGGTCTGCAGCAGGCGCTCGAAAGTAGTCACGAGAATCGGAGCCAGTCGGGGCGGGCCACCCCGCAGAGACCCCGCACACCTGAGGACACCGAACACCAGAGGGGGTTGTACGGCTCTTCCGTAAAGGAACCGCCACTTCCCCACCATCACCCATGGCGTCGATCAGTCGCCCCAACTTAGACCCCGACTCTCCATATCGGGACGACGGATGCGTCCCGCGCTCCAGATCTTTGCCGTACGCGTCGTTCGCGGTGAGTGCTTTGCTTCTGCCCTCATACGCACTCTACCATGTCTCAGCCCATCTCGATATCCACCAATCAACAGGATCATCTCACTGCCGCCAAGGCTCTCTCAGCTCATCTCGAAAGGCTGGGTATCCGGCATGCTTATATAGGAGGCTTCGCATGGGCTCTTCTGGGCAGCGCCCGTCCAACCGAGATGAGTGTTGCTGCCTTATCGTTCTGTCCGCCAAAGCTGAATACACTCTGTTTCCACGATATAGATGTGCTTATAGTGAACAACAACATCAGGGAGCTGCGGGACAAAGTCATGGAACTCGACCCTCGCTTTGCCGATGACAGGCTGAAGTTTTACTACGTCACTGAGGTACGCCGATTTTCTACGTTTGTATGCTCCCAGTGGGTAGACTTCTCGGGGGGAAGGAAAACTCGACGTCTCGATTTTGCTGCCACAATATGGCAAGACGGTGACCCTAAGATGCGGCGTAGGCCCGTTTTCCACGGTACACCCAAGACAAGTCCTCTGTGCACGTATCGCGGTTTTAATTAATAGTTGCCATTCAAGTCTGTCTTACTGTTGCCATCATTATACCCCCTTTCACATCACTATACTGATACGTTTTCAAGGACGTTGACGAAGCTCTCGATCCAGAGGAGCGTGTCCGGAGCAGTCACAACAACGTTCACATCGACACTTTGCCCGCAGGTCGGTTGGGTCTGCCCGTCAACATAGTATCCACGTTCAAAGCCGGAGAAGCAGGTGTGTACAACGTTTTCATGCGTTCAGCTTCATACGCCTCATGCTCATGCGACCGCGAAGCCATCGACGTTTTACATCCCACTATCATGATTCTCACCAAGTTCAAGCGATGGTCCGTGAGCTACACCTCCACCCGTCCCAAGACGATCAAGAAAACCGCGTCGGACCGCGGCGACATCCTGTTCATTATCGAATGGCTTGCGGAGAGAAAGGAGCAGATTCGCTTCCATGAGTACGAGGGCAAGACCAAGCCCGAACTCCTCTCGATGATTCGCAAGTACCACGACAAGTATGTCGATGATGTCGCGCATATGGAGACGCTCCAAAGCATCATGCCCGACGACTGGGAGGACATGCTTGCGCTTCCCAAGCCCGAAGCGGAGAACACTGTCCCGCCCGAAGCACAGAACACTCGCCTGCCCGAGGTGGACAACGCCTTCCCGCTCGACGTGGAGAACACTATCCCGCCCCTGGTGGTGAACAACAACGTGCCCGGAGTGGAGGACCCTCTCCCGACATAGGCCCGACGCACTTGCAATACACGGTGTCTCTTCCGTCAACGGCAGGTATGTCGTTGTGTTCTGGCAGCTCAAAATTGGTACTGACATGATATGAAGCTAATACCTGGCCTTCCAACCTGCGAGCTATTCGTCTGACCGACACGCACTCTCCGTAGTTGGTATGCGCTTCGTCGTCATACCACTGCAGCTCTAGGCAGGTGTGACTGTGGCTGTCAGTGGCAGCTCTGAAATTCGCTGTCGCTGATGGTTAGGGTGGGGCGACATGAAGCACGATATCTGGGCGCGCACGGCGCCGCAGACACGAATTTGGAGTCGCGCAGCAGGGCAGCAGGACAAAGGTCATTCTCCATGATTTGTTCGTATCAGGTTCTCCCCCGAGCGCAGTCCCTGGATCCAATATAATCGGGAAGGGCGCAAAGTCGTCTACGAAAATCTCGCATGCGAGCCCCTTCCTCCTTGTCACCTGCAGATTCGCAGGTACGTACAGGTATACTCGTGACTCTTGTTGAACTTTGCTCGACACAGCGGTCTTGCGACTCTGTCAAGGCGAGTCTCCGTCGGACCGTGGTCTCTTGCCGCGCGCCATCTACTCTTCGGCCATGTGCCAGGCAACGGAAGAGTGATTAGGCACCAACATGAAGTATGCTATCGCGCGACAGCGCAGATAGTTCCGTAGAGCGCATCAGTCGCCCTTATCGGCCATACCAAACCTCCATCAATCCTCTCGACCGGTAATGCCGACTGCTGCCATATTGTGCATGTCGTTACTTGTGCTTCCTGTGCGCCTCCTGCTGTCCACCTGAGGCATATCTATCACTCACCTTTCACTGGGTGGCCTCGGAAGCCCTGTGGCGAATTCGGTCGCTCGGGACATCCTGGCCGCGAACGTCGTACACCGCGTCGCATTGAGCACGAGCCAAGTGTTTCACTGGCCGGAAGTGACCTGAGGAACGCATCGAGGCCAGAGAACCCCCAGCGCAACCAATAACCGCCGCCGGACGTCCGCCGTCGGAGCCACGCCGCCGCGATTCTACGAAGAGAACTTCCTCATTGACGTACTTCGAGGCGCGCTTGCCTGTCGAACTGCCTATCGCGCTCAACGTCCGCGCTGCGATCCTGCCTGGGCTACATCTCGACCACGATCGCGCGCCCCCCGAACTCACGAACGCCATCACAGGAGATAGAGTGTCTGTGATCCCGCCGGGACGGGTCGCATGCGCGCGCAACGCACATGGCGACGTCAAGAAGCACACCAGCAGGGACGCCCGCGCTCGGCCGCATCGCGAACGCCCCGATTGTGCCTGCGGTAACGTACTACGCACCGTTCTAATCATCCTTCTCGCCCGCCGCCCATAAAGCGGGCGAGATGCGGGGCGAGCAGTCTGTGTGGTGCAGACGCATACCCCCTTACCCCCTCTTCCTTCGCCCTTCGCAACCAGGATGCTGCTCGCCCCGCGCGTCCTCCTGGCCCTCGTGCTCGGCCTCGCGTCCTCCGCCGCGGCGTCCGCCCCGCCCCTCTCCCCCCACGTCCGCCACGAAACCCGCCGCGCCCTCCCGCGCGGGTGGGCGCCTGTGCGTCGGGCGGAGCGCGACAGCGTGCTCCCGCTGCGCATCGGGCTCGCGCAGTCGAACCTCGACGCGCTCGAGGAGTACCTGCTCGACGTCTCGCACCCCGAGTCCCCGAACTACGGGAACCACTGGACGCCCGTCAAGGTCGCGCAGACGTTCCGCCCCTCTGCGGAGGCGGTCGACACGGTCCGCGCGTGGCTGGCGGACGGCGGCGTGAGCGCGGACCGCGTGCGCCTGAACCCGAGCGGGGGTTGGCTGACTGCGAACGTGACTGTCGAGGAGGCGGAGGGCCTGCTCGCGACGGAGTACTTTGTGTATGAGCATGCGGAGAGCGGGCATAAGCAGGTTGGGTGCGAGGCTGCGTACCACCTGCCGGAGCACGTCGCGAAGCACGTCGAGATCGTCACACCTACGCTGCACTTTGACGCGAAGGTGAAGAAGCGGAGCGGGGGCGTCAAAAGCAAGCTGGGCGCGCCGGGCTCTGGCCCTGTGACCCCGAAGACTACGGGGAAGATTCAGGTAGGCTTCTGTCGCAGGAGGGACGGTCGCGGGATCTTAAGGCTAATGGAACGTTTTCTTGGCAGACTCTCTTCAACGAGCTCAAGAACTGCGATGAACAAATCACCCCGATTTGCCTGCGCGCTCTGTACGACTTCGTGTATGTCCCCCTTGCGGCGAAGAAGAACTCCATTGGTATAGGTATGTCTTTCTACAGCGTGTCGCTCTCAGAGAAGCATGACTGACGACTTGCGGCAGTCGAGTACACTCCGCAGGCGTATGACCCATCAGACCTGGACTTGTTCTTCACGAACTTCTCATCGTCCCAGGTGGGGCAGCGCCCGGTCATGGAGAGCATCGACGGCGGTTCGTACATGCCGTCACCCCGTGTCTTTCGATTCGTCTGACTCTTGTGTGGACTAGGCACTATCGATGTCGGCGGCGGCGGATTCGACATCAACGGCGAGTCCAATCTCGATCTGCAGTACGCTATGTCGCTCGTGGGCAAGTCGCAGCCCGTGACCCTGTACCAGACCGGTGATGACCTTGAAGGTTCGTGATCACTTTGCAAAATCCCCTTAATCATCTGATGTTGAGCGGTGCTCTCTAGGTGCCTCGTTCAACACGCTCCTCGACGCACTGGATGGCTCTTACTGCTCATTTGAGGGGGGTGACGATCCGGAGCAGGATCCTTCCTACCCTGACCCATTCGGTGGCGGATACCAAGGTAGGCTGCAAAAATGAGCTTTTCCCGGAGCCTATGCGAGCACTGACACGTTTCCCTTAGGACAGACGCAGTGCGGTGGAATCACCCCGGCCCATGTCATCTCGACGTCGTACTCGTACGATGAGGTCGACTTGACCCCTGCCTACATGCAGCGCCAGTGCGCCGAGTATGCCAAGGTCCGTTCTTCCCTTCCCCTCGCAAGCGTGGAATTCGCATGTATAATCGTCTTGCTCTAGCTCGGCCTGATGGGCGTGACGGTGCTGTACTCCTCCGGCGACTTCGGCGTGGCCGCGAACGGCGGCCTCTGCCTCGACTCAGAGGGCTTCCTCGACTTCGATGGGGACATCTTCGCGCCCTCGTTCCCCGGCGGGTGCCCGTACATCACCAGCGTCGGCGCGACGCAGGTCAACCCGGGCGCGAAGGTGACCGACCCCGAGAGCGCGTGCAACCAGGTCATCTTCTCCGGCGGCGGGTTCTCGAACGTGTTCGCGATGCCGTCGTACCAGAAGAGCGCAGTCACGAACTACCTCACGAAGTACCCGCCGCCGTTCGCGTCCCAGGGCGTGTACAACACGAGCGGGTCGCGCGCGTACCCCGACATCTCCGCGAACGGGTGCGTGATCTTGCGATGAGCTGTATGTGACGTGCTTCTGACTGTACCTTTTTTATGCAGTGCAAACTACGCGGTCGCCGTCCAAGGCGAGTTCTTCCTCGTCTACGGTACTTCGGCGTCCTCTCCTGTGAGCGCGGCTATTCTTTCTGCCGTCAACGACGCCCGTCTTGCGATCGGGAAGAAGCCCATTGGCTTCATCAACCCTTCGGTATGTCTCTTGAGGTTATATCTACTCTCTGAGGCCCTTACCCCGCTATGTTACAGATATACTCGAGCGTGTTCAAGGGCGCCTTCAACGACATCACCAGCGGCAGCAATCCAGGCTGCGGTACCGATGGCTTCCCTGCTCAACCTGGTTGGGACCCGGTCACTGGTCTCGGGACACCGAACTTCCCTCAACTCTTGGCGCGATGGCTCCTTCTCCCATGAGAACGTTTCACGACTGGTAAAAACATTGTATTCGTATGGCGCCGCGGCATGCAGAACTATTGAACGATATGATAGCTTGTATACGCGTCGGTATTTTTCCTGTAAGGGCTGGGTGGTATATGTTCCGATAACTTGGTGAATCGACGGGGTTTACTTGCGCGCTAACAATGAGGATCCTAGCGTGTGGACGGCTCGAACTGCGTATGTTTCCGCGATGTTCGGGCGTCGGGAAGCCGGTCCGGATGCTCTGCTTTTAGCGCCTGGTGGGAAACGTCGGTGGCGTCGCGACGGTCCACCTTTAGCAGAACGACTACTACCGTCCTCGAGGTTTAACCATGAGAACGTCCTCTGTTGCTCTCGCTGCTGCCGCGGTGATACTCAGCACTATGTCGGAGGCCGCAGCCCAGTCTAGCGTTGCGCGCATTTTGATCTACTCGGCCACACGCGACTTTCGACACGACTCCATTCCTACTGCGGTCGACGCACTCGTTGCCCATGGTCCTGCGGCGAACATTACTTTCGACCATACTGAGGACCAAACGTGGTTCACGGACGACAGACTGCAGCAATACGATGCACTCGTGTTCTTGAGTAACACTGGAGAAGGTGAGTGGTACGGATCCAGATCTGCGGGGCTGTCCCGAACACTACGGCGGAGGAGCGCTCATCCCAGCGCGCACAACTTAGTTTTGGACGACGCTGGCAAGGCTGCATTTCAGAAATACTTAGACCTCGGCGGGAACTTCATCGGGATTCACTCTGCGTCTGATTGTCTACGCAACACCACGTTCTTTCAAAAGGAGCTAGGTGAGACTTGCGCACCGTAATGTGAAACGCAGACTAGACCGTATGCTTCGAAGGCGCTGCCTTCGACTACCACCCCGAACTACAGAACGCGGTGAGTCTCGCGGCACGCTGTATGAGGGACAGTACTCATTGAATGTGCGGCGACAGACTGTGGATGTCGTCGGGCCTTCGCACCCAAGCACAAGCATGCTTCCGACAGCATGGGCGGTGCAGGATGAGATGTATGTCTACCGCAGTGCATGTAACGGATATGTACACTTAACATTGAGCAGGTACAACTTCAAGTCAGACCCGCGCAGCGTGGGTGCTGTGGTCATCCTGTCAGCGGACGAGTCAAGTTACACAGGTTCGTCTTGGTTGGCATAATGCTGAAACTGCTCTTGCTGATGCCGGTCAGACCCCGGCCCCAGGAATTTTGACCAGGGCACACCTCATCCTACTGGTACGACAGACCCTCCTGCACTGCGGCTAAATATTGATGGTCCCCGTAGCGTGGTTCCAGGAACACGGTGCAGGTGTCGAGAGCAATGGCACTGGTGGCCGTAGTTTCTACACGAGCCTCGGACATTTAAACGAGACTTGGCACGTCAGTGGGAACCTGCTTTGGCGTATATACCTAGCTCACCCGCTCCCCGTAGGACGACCTCTTCATGGCCCACGTAATGGGAGGCATTCAGTGGGCACTACAGGCTAACACTACCCGCGCGTTCAACTCAAGTGCATCGGTTGGAAATGCGACCTCTACGACCACTTCAAGCTCGTCTTCTGTGGGGTCATCGGGTACAGGGTCTGCAAACGCTCCAGAGTAGGTCCTATTCGCAGACTAAGTTGCCGAATCTAATTGCGCGTATCTCACACGCAGTGCTACTACCACCGGCTCGTCTGGGGCACCTTCCCCTTGGCTTAGCCCGATCGCACTGTTCTCTCTTGGGGGAATTGTGCTAGCGACCATGTCGATCGCGTCACTGCTTTAGGAGCGGGTGCTGCATCCACGAGGACGGCTTTACATTATCCACATTATAATATCCGCCTATCCTTGACACGTTTGCACATCAGCTCTCACATGTCTCGGCGGTGCCTTCTGCTTCCGAGACGACAAATGCTTCTCCAAACTTCGCGTGAGACCATGCAAACAGTGAACGCCTCTGTTCTTTGAGAATTATAATGTCCGCCGCAGTATACCAAGTCCTGAATGAACTAGTTCTGCTACGCCTGCGCTCTGGGGAATATCTTCGGGATGATGCACAGACTGCGGGGAAAAGGCTGGGGGACCGGCGGCACGACCATAAACGTGCTGAAGGATCTCCCATAAGCGCCCATTTGCGAGTCAAATATATTTGAGGGCGGGCGTCTAAAAAAAGAGCTATAACGCCATCCGAGTCACGGTCTGGCTCTGTTTCTTCCATCCACCATGTCCTCCCTCGCCATTCGTGCTGCCCGCACTGCTGCTCGTCGTGCGCCCCGCGCCGCCGCAAAGGTCTCTGCGAGGCCCGCGCAGGCTGCCGCGTACTCCGTGCTCGCGCGCGGTGCCGCCGTCGCCAGCGCCGCTCCCCGCGCTGCTGTCATGGTACGTGTATAGCGTGTTTAAACTTGCTTCGGTGTGACTCAACATGTTTGTTGCGTTGGTCTATCGCAGGCTACCCGTGGTGTGAAGACCCTCAACTTCGCTGGCACCGAGGAGGTTGTCTACGAGCGCAGTGACTGGCCGCTCGCCAAGCTCCAGGACTACTTCAAGAACGACACCCTCGCCCTCATCGGCTACGGTTCGCAGGGCCACGGACAGGGCCTCAACGCCCGCGACAACGGCATCAACGTCATTGTCGGTGTCCGTGAGGGTGGTGAGAGCTGGAAGCAGGCGATTGAGGACGGCTGGGTGCCCGGCAAGACTCTCTTCCCCATTGAGGAGGCCATCAACCGCGGCACGATCGTCATGAACCTGCTCTCCGACGCCGCGCAGTCCCAGACGTGGCCCACCATCGCGCCCCTGATCACCAAGGGCAAGACTCTCTACTTCTCCCATGGCTTCTCGGTCGTGTACAAGGACGACACGCACGTCATTCCCCCCAAGGACGTCGACGTCATCCTCGTCGCGCCCAAGGGCTCTGGTCGCACCGTCCGCACGCTCTTCAAGGAGGGCCGCGGTATCAACTCGTCCGTCGCCGTCTGGCAGGACGTCACCGGCAAGGCCAAGGAGAAGGCTGTCGCCATCGGTGTTGCCATTGGCTCCGGCTACATGTACGAGACCACCTTCGAGAAGGAGGTGTACTCGGACCTCTATGGCGAGCGTGGTGTCGTAAGTTATGCAGCTGCGTTTGCTGTGTATGTTGTGCTCACTTTCGTGAACAGTTGATGGGCGCCATCCAGGGTCTTTTCCTTGCCCAGTACAAGGTCCTCCGCAAGAACGGCCACTCCCCGTCGGAGGCGTTCAACGAGACCGTCGAGGAGGCCACCCAGTCCCTCTACCCCCTCGTTGGCCAGTACGGGTGAGTACACTTAACCTCGACGGTCGTAATTGGTTATCTAAAAATAATTCAGCATGGACTACATGTACAACGCGTGCTCTACCACCGCGCGTCGTGGTGCCCTTGACTGGGCTAAGGTCTTCGAGGAGACCAACCTCCCCGTCTTCGAGCGCCTCTATGAGAGCGTAAAGAACGGCTCGGAGACGCGCCGCAGCCTCGAGTTCAACGGCCGGTCGACGTACCGTGAGGACCTCGCGAAGGAGCTTAAGGAGATTGACGAGCAGGAGATCTGGAGAGCTGGTACGTCCGGAATTTACCCCAACCCTAACGCCCGTGTATTGATTGTCTTTTGCAGGCAAGGTTGTCCGTTCGCTGCGCCCCGACAGCTCGTCGTAAGCGCGAGGACATGCCTCGTACGTTGCCGAGCGTATACAAAAGCACTGGCTCGGTGCACATTGGATCCTTGGTGTTCTATAGTTAACGACGATCTAATGTGGTGGAACCCTCCCTTTTTTTCTTGCGATGATCATCTCTGCCGAATGAGGTGGCTTTCGTGAGTACTCCCGACCCTGGCCGCAGTCCGAAGAAGTTGTGCGGCTTCGCGTAACGCGCCAAAGAAGAGTTCGAACTTGGGTTGTCAGACTCCCATACTCGCCGAACCTGAGTCTTCGAGATCGGCATTGGCTCCGCGAACGCCTGTGATCGACGGTAGGCCGTGGAGGCGCGCCAGACATGCTCTTTGAGAAGACCTCATGTTTTGGTTATACGCCCGAGTCATTCTTTACGTAGCGCGCTTGACAAATTTCGCCATTTGTCTTCCCCACAGCATACGAAAGACACCGTGCAGGGAGCAGGTGCTTGCGAAACTCCGCGATCAGGTGCGGCAGACGTGAGTGTTTCTGTCTTCCAGAAGGACATGCGAAGATTGCGGCTGAATCGAATTGGTTCCAGGGCGGCCGGTGCTGTACGTACTTGAGATACACCGAAACTGTGTCGGGCTACCCGCAGGGCGCATACAAGAGACCGCGTCCCCGAATCCAGTGGTTGTGCAATTTGCCATGGCCGAGATAGAACACCTCCCTGTTGTCTCCGGGGATGCCCCCCATACAGAGCTTTCGAGCGAGGCCATCCCCTCGAGTCTTGTTGATGCCTCTGACCCGGGCGTCGAGGAGACCCCGCTCCCAAAACTACAGCTCTTCATCCTGCTATACCTCCAACTCGCCGAACCCATCACCTCCACAGTCATCTATCCATTCGTCAACCAGCTCGTGCGCGAGACCGGTATCACCGGGGGCGACGAGCGCAAAACGGGCTATTTCGCCGGACTCATAGTATGTCGATGTCGACTCGTCTGCCGTCCAGAGAAGTCGCTCACTGCCCCGGTCATTGTCGTAGGAATCGTGCTTCTACGCGGTAGAGGCGATATGCGTGCTGCAATGGGGACGCCTCTCCGACCGCATCGGGCGCAAACCCGTCCTCCTCGGGGGCGCGCTCGGCCTCACGGTCTCCATGCTCGGATTTGGGGTGTCGCGGCAATACTGGGCGATCGTGCTCAGCCGCTGCGCGGAGGGCGCGCTGAACGGGAACATCGGCGTCACGAAGAGCATGATGGCAGAGATCACGGACCACACGAACCGCGCGCGGGGGTTCGCGTTCTTGCCCATGATATGGTCGGTTGGCGGGACGCTTGGGTGAGTGTGGTTGAACGTGTGTGCTTGAGATGGGGCCAGGCTCACAGTGGAAATTCGGGTGCAGACCTGTTATTGGAGGCGTGTTTGCGCGCCCTGCGGACCGCTGGCCTGGATTTCGGGACTCGGCGTTCTGGAGGAGTTACCCGTACTTCCTGCCTTGCATCATCGTGGCCTGTATATCTGTCAGCGCGTTTGTCCTTGCGTCAATTGGGCTCAAAGAGGTGAGCGATGAAGTCTGCTCGGCGAAGGGTGCGACTAACGGCATGCAGACGCTACCTAGACACCCTCACCTCCAAAGCAAGGATCCAGAACCGGCACCAATAGATTTAGAGAAGACGTCTCCTACCGAGCAAGACAAAGTAAGCACGTGCGTGGACGTGGCTGAGGTGCCACGTCTCGATTGTGCTACTGCCCAAGCGGTAGAGCTAGTTGCATCGCCGGTCCAACCAGTGGTCCCAAACGACCTCAGCGCCAGCGCCGTTGCTCAGGACGAAGGCCCTGTGGGACTTCCTTCCATCATGGTTCCTCGAGTTCTGTATCCCATACTCAACTATGGCTTCCTGGCCCTCATCGACCAATCCGTCACCGTGCTCGTTCCCCTCATGTATTCCACCAGCATCGACATCGGGGGCCTCGGCTTCGACCCATTCACCATCGGTATCATCCAAGGCGTCGGCGGGTTTGTCGGCGGGATCATCCAGATCTTCACATTCCCGTACATGCACCGCAAGCTTGGCTCAAAGAAGCTGTACATCTGCTCCTACTCGATGTACTTCGTCATCTTCGCGCTGTTCCCGCTGAACAGCTTCGTGACGAAGCGCGCAGGCGAGGCGGCTGCGGCAACCTGGGCGCTGGTCGTTGTCCAGTACGTCGTCTATGTCGCGTCCTATATGACCTGGGGTAAGTCACTGCGTCCGTGTCCTTAGCTCGAGTCGGATGGTGTGCTGATTACGCCGCGCTGCAGGCTGCATCTTCATCTACATTAGCGATGCAGCCCCGAACAAAAAGGCCCTCGGGCTGACCAATGGCCTCGCACAGACCACGGCGTCCACTGTCCGCGCCATCGCGCCATCTCTCGCTTCGTCCCTCTTCGCGGTGACCCTGCAGCATCGTCTGGCGGCGGGCACGCTCGTCTACTGGGTGCTGTGCGGTATTACGCTCGCGGGCCTCGTTGCGACGCGGTGGCTTCCCGCCACGTTACGTATGGAAGGTGCGAAGTAGGATCAGATGACGTTTGGCATATTCAGCAAATTTTGTATTGTTATCTCAGGAGCGTCATAGATGCGTATAGAACTTCAAGCTTAAGTCGCCGTGCTCTCCATGTTCGATACAAGCCTCCGCAGCTCCGGCTCGCCATTGCGATATGATGAGAAGTATATGTACCAGATCTTCGCGCATTTGGAAACACGGCGGAGACTTCGTGGCGTGATCGCAGAGCGGTGATTCCTAGTTTAAAACACGCTGCACGTATCGCTCCTTATAAAACACCACGCGGCCTGGGGGCATGAGGTACGTCATCTTGACCACTGAAACGATGACTGGCTCATTGACTGACTTTGGGAAATTCGTTGACAGAAGGGCGGGATGCACATGCTCTCAATATGGGTAGTTGAACCCCGCGTGCACATGATGATGGGGATATCGAGTGGATGACTCTCTCTGAATCCTGACTCACCGCAGACCAGATTGCGTTCATATGCGTTCGGCGTCGATAGCGCGAGCTCACAGTCACCCCTCCGCCATTCCAGCGAATCCTGTGCATAACACTACAAAACGGAGCTATGGCAACACCTTCAGACACACAGGGCTCGGAGGAGATCGAGGCAGGCCGCAATACCCGGTGTGAGTCGGCACTGCCGTCAACTATTCGAGCTGCCCTTGCACCAGAAGACCGGCAAACGCAAAACGCAGATTCGAGGCCTGCGGGAGAGACACCCCTTCCCAGAATGCAGCTCACGCTGCTGCTCCTGACGATGATGGCCGAACCAATTTCGTCTACGGTCATTCTCCCGTTCGTCAACCAGCTCGTACGGGAGACAGGCGTGACTGGTGGGGACGAGCGCAAGACCGGATACTTCGCCGGCCTCATCGTGAGTTCTCTCTTCGGGTTCTGAGTTTACCTCCCTGCTCAACTCACCGCGTTATCGCAGGAGTCCTTATTCTACGTGACAGAAGCGGTCTGCATTCTCCAATGGGGCCGGGCGTCAGACAGGATTGGTAGAAAGCCCATCCTGCTCGGCGGGCTGCTCGGTCAGACGCTCTCCATGGTCGGCTTCGGCTTCTCGCGGCGCTACTGGGCTCTCATCCTGAGTAGGTGCGCGCAAGGCCTTCTGAACGGGAACATCGGTGTTACGAAGAGCGCGATGGCGGAAATCACGGACGAGACCAACCGCGCAAGGGGGTTCGCGTTCATACACCTCATATGGACTGTGGGAGGGACTATAGGGTGAGCAGCCTTCCTCGTCGTAGCCGCCTTGGTCGCTGATTGTGCGCTCGTCAGACCTATTGTGGGTGGTGTGCTTGCGCGACCTGCAGATCGTTGGCGGCGTGCGATGCATCCCTTTGCCTTCTGGAAAGTGTACCCGTACTTCCTTCCATGTATCACGGTGGCGAGCCTTATCATGTGCACCTTCGTTCTTTCTACGCTAGGTCTCAAAGAGGTCAGCGAAGGCCCACGAGATAGCCTCGGCATGCTAACTGAAATTTCATACAACAGACCTTGAAGCCTCGGTCACGGCTTTCCAAGGAGAGACCAGCAGAGATAATGCCCTCCCAAGTACATGCTGAGCCCGATACCGCCGACGTCGAACGCTCCACACCGGTAATCCAAGAAGTCACCCGGTCCTGGACACCAAATCGAACGTATCCCCGTGTTGAGGACAAGGATGAGAAAACCCCAAACGACGAGGTCATCGAGGCAGTCTCTCAGGTTGACGAGGACGCGTACGCACAGCCAGGACTCCGGTCCATACTAGTCCCGCGCGTGCTACTCGTGATGCTGAACTTCGGTTTCCTCGCGTTTACGGACCAGGCGATCGTCGTGCTCGTACCGCTGATGTACTCGACGAACATATCCGCCGGCGGACTCGGCATGGACTCTTTCACCATCGGGGTCATCCAGGGCGTCGCGGGCTTCATGGGCGGCGTGCTCCAGATCGTGACGCTGCCCTGGATGGAGCGCAGATTTGGCACGAAGAGGCTATACACGGCGTCCTACGCGTGCTTCATCGTCGTCTTCGCCGCATTCCCGCTGATGGCGTTCCTCGCGAGACGCAGTGGAGAGGTAGGTGTAGGGACGTGGGTGGTCATCGTCGTGCAATTCGTTGCGTACGCGCTAGCCAGTATGACATGGGGTAGGAGCATCCACTGTATGCACAGCACGGACGTACGGCAGCTCACGATGATTCTTCATAGGGTGCATCTTCATCTACATCACCGACGCGGCGCCAAACGAGCGTGCACTAGGACTTACGAACGGACTGGGGCAAACTACCGTGTCCACCGTGTGCGCGGTCGCGCCATCTGCGGCATCTTCGCTGTTCGCGGCGTCGCTGGAAGGCAACATCGCTGGCGGGACGTTGGTTTATTGGGTGTTCTGCGGTGTGGTCGTAATGGGCATTGCGTCGACACGGTGGTTACCTGTACAACTACGATCACAATGATATGACAGTCACTAGTCGGTGAGTAGAGCGCAAGTGGGAGGCGAATTACTACAGACAGAGTACACTGGCAAGCCGCGCTGCGGAGCGGAGCGTAATCGCTGACAGCAGGCTCAGCGGTGTCCATCTAGGCTACCGGGAAACCATTCTCTCGCGGAGTTGGTGGGAACGTCGGGGAAGCGAATGGCGTCTCCAAGGCGGTCAGCTGAGGTTTAACTCGATCCGGCTACATAATTCGGGCTGACCTGAGCAATTATCGTTGACAAGCGAAAAATGGTAGGCAGGGCTCGCGCGAACTGGCCCGACCCAGGCAGTTCCCGCGTAGCCTCCACATTGATTATGGAGCATGAGAATATGTCCGCTGCGGCGCGCTCAGCGAGGTACTTTCGCGAGTTTAGGCTACGAAAATATTAGACGGGAAGGAGGGCACGTGGAGTCTGGGGGTACTAACGCAGCGAGGAGCGAGTTCGCATATACTACATGGGCAGCGGCAACTATGTTAGTGCTCGTACTACAAAGTGAAGACAGAGCATACATTTCGTGGCCACGATTCCGAACGCGCTGTAAATGAGCGTATTTGTGCTCACAAGCGACTGAGAGATCGATGGTTTAGAGTACGGGTCTTAGAAGGATCAAGATCACGCACGAAGATGAAGGATGAGAAGTCCACCACGCTGCATCCAAGAGAATGGTGAGGATGTCGTCGTCACACAAATGGAGAGAGAAACCTTGTCAACAAACCTGTGCGGCTCGCGTCAGCGCTTTTGCCACTTTCTCGCGAGAAGGACGGGACGTACCAGTGCTGACCGTGTACAGGATGAGGAGATCAACGATGGTGTCCGTACTGATTCAATGACCGTCAGCTGCGTCGAGTCTGATTAACGCACGTAGAGTGTACCGCTTCATCCCAGTGTTGCTCCGTCTCAGAACGGTGACGAGGACGCTCGTCAAGAGGCCATCTGCCACAACAGCCATCACAGTCCCGGTAGATATCAGCCACTGAAAAGAATGCAGTCCTCGGTCAGTGGCAGGATCTCGTTGCGATCTGGCAAATTTCGCACCGTGACCCTCTGGAAACGAAAGAGCTCCGGTATTACGAATCTATGGCGAGACCATAAGTGTTGAACCGAGCCGCGGGTATAGAACTGCATACGCCTCGGTGGTTGCCGCTGAGAAAAATCAACGTTAGCATCAGTTTCGCGAGGGAGACTTTCCATACGCACCAACAAAGAATCCTGCGCGCATCATATCATGAGCGACAGACAGAAGCAGCAGAGGAGTTTCTAGGTGTACCAAGCTCTCCGACAAGTAGGACGACCTACATGTGCAATTAGATGCAGGGCCACTATGCGTATAAGTAAAGCTTACAGCGACGAGAACTAAAAAACGGAAAGAGGGCCCGACTAATAAACTCTAGTGAGCATTGTGCACTCATCTACGAGTGATCCGGAGCGACACATACCTAAATAAACCCGACGCGCGAAGAAACTATAGGAGAGCAAGGTTAGAAATGATGGAGCCCAAGTCAAGCCTGTATGCTAAGGCTGCTGACCTTTGGCTCAGTACGACAATCATGCCCTGTACGAATGAGAAAATCGTAATTGATCGGGGGAAGCGTATAGAATGGCCATACCGTAAGTCCAACGGCAATCTGTTGGTTAAGTTCAGGATGAACGGACCAATATATCACGCCCTCACTTACGTCGATAGACCTTGTAATTGAATGGCGTTCCTAAGTCAGCAACCGGTCATGTACCACGTATAAATGTAGTAAGTTTCTCACCAGACGCCGAGGGAAAGGGCCTTGGGATTCGGATAGCTTGTAACGAGATAGAAGTAACTGCACCACAGCGACGGGTTAGAACCTATTGCTGATATGTTATGCGAAGTACGCCGCTTACCACACGTGCGCGCACGCAACTGTATGGAAGGTCTCGAGCGTCCTAGCAGGATCGAGTCAGTGGCAGTGGCTTTACAGACCAGTGAGACGCAAAGGCATACGCTACTGCAAAAACCTTCCGCCAAAACCGTCATAGTCACAACAGTGTCATCGGACCCTGATGAGGCAGCGTACCAAGACTTTATTCGTTACAGTGTCATCCGAATATGTTCGACAATAGTGATATATCTGAAGGATAGTCATCCCATACAGCCTGCATGTAGGGTTCTGATCAACGCTTTGACGAGACGGAGAGACCAAAACCGGCTTACATTAACCCCACCAGCGTCCCGACCAGGAATGCGCCGAAGGTCAGGTCGATGTCCATGCCAGATGAGCAAGTAAGGTCTGCGGGTACATGAATGAGTCGAGAGTCGAGAATGGTAGAATCATCGTACATGCATGTTCAGATGTCAGTATACATATAGAGGGGCTGGGAAGCATCAGCGGGGACAATCAAGATGGGGCTGTCCCGTATGTCAGCAATTGGATAGTTATATCACAGATGGTCGTGGAAGCTCTGGCAGCTGCAGATAATCGTCGAAGCCAACTGTTAACATAAGAACTCACAGAAGCCGCAGATATTGATGGCCAGTGCCAAAAATGGCGTGACTGTCGCAGTGGTGTAGCACGCCAATGTATCGTCTCTCCGCATCACGGGAGTGTGAGACAGTCTGTGGTCTGAAGGGAGAAGTGTGCGACCGCTCATGATACATGTGAACCTTCCGCGATGACGGTATAAGTATTGTCTGGACACTCACTGCTCAAGACCCAAATCGTCGGCGGCTCCATTGTGGAGCTTAGTGGGTTGCAACATGATCTAAATGAAATTCTGGCCAGTACTGAGAGCAGTTAAGAGTTGATAGTGGTCGTAAAAAGTGTCGTCGTGACGATGTGTGCCATCCCGGCTTCGGTAAGGACATCAACTTCGTCAACATCTATCACGTCATACTTCAGATACCGTCAGGTTAGATAGGCCCCGTGGCTATGTGAATACAGTGCCCAATATGTTCGGAGACAGTACATACCTGACTGTAAGTAGATTCTGTTGCGCAAGTCGGAGCGCTAGGGCACGCGTCCCGCGAACTCAGCGGCACTAGGATACGTGAGCCGCGGCGCCGCTCAGTCAACACCGAAGTGATACGATGAAACGATTTCGTCTGGGAAGTGCGTCTGCACTCATCCATGAGATACGCTGACTTCTGCGGAGCGATAGCGGGAACTCGAGATGGTGGTATCGGGAAGAGAAAGTAAATGCTAGGCGCCTCTTGAAGTGCGTGGTGACTCTGGTGAGGTTGGGAACGGGGGAGGCCAGGTGGAGAAAAGAGAACGGTTCGCGACGGATAGTAAGTGAGAAAAGAGTAAGGTAGACTGTATGTAGCACGACCGCATATAGTACTACATGTTGTAAATGTACAAGTTAAAGTCCGGCCGCAGGAGTTATCCAGTCACCGCGTCTCCTGGTTACCCCGCAAATACCATCCGTACGGATCCCCATGGCAAAGACGCTCCTTTCCCTTTCCCTTCCTCTTAAGGTGTCTCGCAAGCGCGTCGCGCCTGCAGAGCGGCTTCCCGCATCCGCCCACGAACTGCATGCCGTTGTACGCGAACGGCGTGCCTCCCACGGGCACACCGCGTTCTGCGGCGTCTTCCAGAGGGACTCCGCAGCAGGGCCAGCGCGGCTCGCCGTTCTTGGGTTCATGCGTCTTGAGGTGCCGGCGGAGCTCCTGGGGGCGGCCGACGACGCAGTCGCATTCCGGGCACTTCGACTGGAGGCCGTCGGAAGCGCTCGAGGATGAGTGGGAGGATGAGGGGCGAGAGCGGGGATTTTTGCGGGCGCGGGGTGACGGGGAAGAGGGTGCAGTCGAGGAAGCGGCTGAGGAGGCAGATGAGGAGACGGAGTAAGGGGAGGGAAATGCCGCGCGAGTGCCACGCGTGAATGTTGCAAGAGCCTGAGAGGGAGTGGGACTCGAGGCATCCTCCTCGATAGACAGGCCCGAGAATGAGCCCTCTCTGCTGTGCTGGGCCGTGTCCAGCACTGTGGACGAAGGCGGTGGGGCGATCATGTAAGGCAGCCTCGCCTGGGCTAGGGAGAGCTCACGGGCGGTGGCGTGGTATTGCTGCGGGAAAAGGGATGGAGGTGATGGCGTCCACGCCGATGTGCCTTGTAGAAGAGAGGGTGAGTTTGCATGTCCCATGTTCGGCATGCCCGCATACATCGGTGGCAACGTGTCGGAGAGGGGACCGTAGGGAGAAGCATGAAGGGCCCGGTTGCGTTCGATGTCGATGGCAAGCCAGCATTCGAAGCAGTTGCACGCGCCCTTGCCCTGTGGAACGGCGGATGCACCGGAC
Source organism: Trametes versicolor FP-101664 SS1 (assembly GCF_000271585.1). NCBI lineage: Eukaryota > Fungi > Basidiomycota > Agaricomycetes > Polyporales > Polyporaceae > Trametes > Trametes versicolor. The sequence continues at coordinate 1,898,016 of NW_007360327.1, forward strand.
TCGTTCGTATAGTAGTGATGGAGTGCCGCCGCTTCAGATGGGAGCGGCGCGGGCGCTGACCGCGGGGCGAGGGATAGGTCACCCTCAGCGACGTGCTGGTACAGTGGCTGGGTACTTAACCTAGAATGCGGTCTATAAACGTATAATAAGGAACACGATAATGTGCACTCACAAGTGCTCGGCCCAGTTACGTTCATAGTCCGGGTATGCCGCCCGGAGAAGTTGCACTTCCTCCGGGGTAGCATCATAACCGAACCCATCTGGCGTTTTACGGGCACCCTCCACGGATACGCACGAGCCGTTATGTAGACTTTCAAAGTCCTCCGGGAGGAACGGCTGAGCGTCGGAGGTGGGAGAGGCGTCCATCTCGCGGATTCAACAAGAGATGGGGGATTGTTGTCGGGTCATAGGGATGCATGGCGGGCAGATATATATCGGAGCCCTGGAAGAGCATCTACGGCAACCTTTGTTGGTCTTCCAAATGCACGCGGGAGCCTGTCTGTACGCCGGATCGTCGCAGAAAGCAAGCAGACGTCCACGGGCGGGTCGAGCAGGGTCGAACGCCAAAGAGCGGCAATCTTCCCACGATGACCTCTCTCTCGCTTCCGGCGTCTAACGGGCGTGCCACTGCCACTCGCACTAAAGTGCTTCTCTTCACGAGTCCGTCAAGGACTCCCGGGTGGTTTGTATGCACTAGATCTGATCCTGACATCCTTGCTTTGTCGCCGTCCATCATCTCCAGCTGCGTCAACTTGCAAGGAATTGTTCTGCCTGATGATGCCAGCGGGGGGACGTTCAACGACGTTTGTTCCACCGCCGCCCCCTTCCGATTACGAGTCGCCGGCGGGACATGTACCGCCCGCCATTCTGATTTCGCAGATGCTGTCACCAACGGGAACCACGCCGGATGAACTTGAGGTCCCGGCAAGACTTTCAGTACCGAAGCACATGTCGCAGTACGTTATCGATACAACCTCCGCTTGTATGCGGCGTCGCTTACCTCCCAGACTGCATTCACGCGGACCTACCGGCCTCCTGATAGATATCCGCACGCCGTATATCTGCGAGTCCCAAAAGAGCTGGCAGACCAGGATATGCTAGCATTACCACTCAAGGTGATCGGCCGTCGCGGCGAGTTGATGCACTGCGACCAGACCTTGGTTCGGATTTCCTTGTTGTGGAAGGTGCTGCTTTTGCATGAAGTCGAGCTCACGGTCCCCGATGTATTAGCAACCACGCAAGCAGTACTAGTCCGATAGCTCGGATAGATTAACAAATCGTATCGTTGACTCGGTCATATATAATGGTAAGCCCATAGACCCCCATAGACCCTCAGTTGCTGGATGGCTTATACATTACACCACCCGTCTCAGAGCACGCTGATTTAACGAATATATTCCGCCACGTGGGTCGCTTTTGCTTGGACAGACCTTCCACGAAGGATACGCCATCTCGCGCAATTGAAAAATATCCGTATGTGTCCTCCGTTTGAATCAGCGTGTGAAGAATGCCGATCTGATACAACTGACCTGCCAATCAGCATTCATCCTAGGGACGTAGTCAATACAGGATAATCGCCAACAGAGTCTAGATGTATATCGCTCGATGAGCACTGTTCCTCCCACGTATGGATGAAGTGATACTTACGTATCCAATTTTATAGTACGTGCGATTTGCGTGCACAAGTCACCACGCGGAAGGTCTATGTTTTCCTAACAAAGTGGTCAGGCGGGCAGGCGTGAGTGTTGTGTCTTCCGGAAGAACATGCTTAAATTCTGACCGAGCGCAAGACGATCTAAGCGTACGGACCGGTTGTGTACGTACTTGAGGTTACCGTGGTGCGTTGAAAATGCATCTGTTTTGTCTCGGTCAAAAGGCCTACGGGCCCGTGTAGCAAGCTCTTCCTCGAAACCAACGCCCCGGTGCTACATTCCATGATCGAGACAGAAAATCGCCCTATTCTCCCAGCTCCCTCTTGCGACGAGGCCCCAAGGGAGACGCCTCCAGGACTGAATCCTGTTGATGCTCCTGATGTCGAGGTCGCGGCCACACCGCTCCCCAAATTACAGCTCTTCATCCTGCTTTACCTCCAGCTCGCCGAGCCAATCACCTCGACGGTCATCTACCCATTCGTCAACCAACTCGTGCGCGAGACCGGCATCACCGGCGGCGACGAGCGCAAAACCGGCTACTTCGCCGGGCTCATCGTACGCTCGCCCCATATCCGCTCCGCGTGCCCATGCACATCGCTTACCGCCCCAACCCTCATCGCAGGAATCGTGCTTCTACGCAGTAGAGGCCGTCTGCGTGCTGCAATGGGGCCGCGCGTCAGACCACATCGGGCGCAAGCCCGTGCTGCTCGGGGGCCTGCTCGGGCTCACGCTGTCGATGCTCGGGTTCGGCGTGTCGCGCGCGTACTGGGCGCTCGTCCTCAGCCGCTGCGCGGAGGGCGCGCTGAACGGGAACATCGGCGTCACGAAGAGCATGATGGCGGAGATCACGGACCACACGAACCGCGTGCAGGCGTTCGCGTTCTTCCCGATGTCGTGGCAGGTTGGGGGGACGCTTGGGTGAGTGCACTGCAGTGTCCGTGCCGCGGGGTGGGCGTTGAGGAGAGGTGCTGATGCGTGGTGGCAGGCCGATCATTGGGGGCGTGTTTGCGCGCCCGGCGGATCGGTGGCCTGGTTTCCGGGAGTCTGCGTTTTGGAAGACTTATCCGTATTTCTTGCCTTGTGTGATCGCGGCGAGCATTTCGATCAGCGCATTCGTGCTGGCTGCGATTGGCCTGAAGGAGGTGAGCAGTAGCAGCTGTCCGCGGCTCAATTATTGCTGATATTTCTGCAGACACTGCCTAGGCAGCCGCGGAAGAAACACGATGTGCCGGCGCCGGCGCCGACAGATATCGAAAAGCTCAACGAATCTACACCCGGCCAATCGTCTACAAAAGCCGTCGAGAAAGATCCTGCTGTGGCCGTAAACGAAGTCGCTGTTGCCGTCACGGACCGCGACGCTCCCGCCGTGGGCTTCCGCTCCATCCTCGTCCCGCGCGTCCTCTGGGCTATCCTGAACTACGCCTTCCTCACGCTCCTTGACCAGTCCATTACCGTGCTCGTCCCGCTCATGTACTCCACGAGCATCGCGCTCGGCGGGCTCGGCTTCGCCCCGTTTACGATTGGGCTCGTGCAAGGCGTTGGCGGGTGCGTCGGCGGGCTCATCCAGATCTTCACGTTCCCGTGGTTCCACCGCACGTTTGGCGCGCGGAAGTTGTATATCAACACGTACGTGATGTACGTCATGGTGTTTGCGTTGTTCCCGCTGGAGAGCTTTGTGACGAAGAGGGCGGGTGGCGTGGGCGCGGTGACATGGGCGCTCGTGGTGCTGCAGTATGCCGCGTACGTCGTGTCGTACATGAGCTGGGGTGAGTATGTACATCTAACAGTTCAGAATGTGCACTGACCATGTCGTGTATTAGGTTGCGTCTTTCTCGACATCAGCGACGCGGCACCCAACCAGAGGGCGCTTGGGCTCACGAACGGCCTCGCTCAGACGACGTGTTCGATCATCCGCGCTATTGGGCCGTCACTCGCATCCTCGTTGTTCTCCGTGACGCTAGAACACCATCTGGCTGGAGGGACACTTGGATACTGGGTGCTGTGCGCTATCTCGATCATAGGTCTTTTCGCAACCCAGTGGCTTCCGGGCGTGTTACAGAGGAGAGGATGATTAGGCTGATATATTGGGTTTTAGGGTTTACACGGTTGTATATAGTCCTCGTTCTTAGATGTGCGTACGTATAGAGTACATTCAGAAAATAGCAAGCCGCGCGAGCATGGCCCGTTGAAGCAGTACAAGTAAGTCATTGAGGCTGTACGCCATTGTCACTAGAGTCATTTTACGAACGTCCACGATATTTAGAAAACCCGCCATGTGCTTGTTCACCGCGTCCCCTCCTGGTTACCCCGCAGCCACTGCCCATACTGGTCCCCATAGCAGAAAGTCTCAAACCTCCGCAGGTGCCTCGCCAGCGCGTCGCGCCGGCTGAACATCCTCCTGCACCCGCCCACGAACTGCCGGCCGTTGTACACGAACGGTATCTCGGCGATGATCTCCAGCGGCACCCCGCGCGCCGCGGCCTCCGCGAGGGGCACCCCGCAGCATATCCAGAACGGCTCGCCCGCCGCGGTCGGCTCGGCGTGCGTGCGGATGTGCCGGCGGAGCTCCTGGTGGCGGTGGTTGCGCTGGACGTAGGTGCAGTGCGGGCACTTCCACGCGGCGGCGTCGTCGTTGTCTTCGTTGTCGTTCGGGGGTGGGGCCTGGGTGGCGGTGGCGGTGGAAGTGCTGCCCTGTGGGGCAGGGAATGCGCCTGGGTTGTTCGCAGGAGCCGCTCCCGGGGCGAACGACCCCGAGGCTACGACGGGTCGCAGTGGAACAGTACGTGCGCCTGTAGTTTCGGCTGTGCCATACAAAGGGCGATAACTAACAAATCACGGTCAGCGACACAGAAAGATCTCGATGCGGGCTTCACATACAAGCTCGCATTCAGCTCCTGGTTGACGTATGGACCCTGGGGTAAATTGCTAGGCCCGGCCGAGCCAGTGGAAGGATTTTCGAGCCGAGTGGGTGCAAGTGGGTAGCCAGATGGGTTTCCCTGACTATCCTGAGCGGAAGAGTGAGGCTGAATGGGCGTATTCGGATTCATCTCGCAAGGCTGGGGAGGTGATCAGAGGTGAGTTGCTGAGGCCATCCATGGCTGCAGGGTATTTTATAGACTTCCATGGGAGCGGCGTGGTGCATAGCCATTGTCTGCCTGGTGCACGGGCGAGACGACACTCCTCCAAGACACCGACCATGGTGCCACGAACTTGAAGGTGCCACAAAGTTGCCGCTCGTGTGGCCGCGCGTCCACAGGTACGGGGGTACGTTAATATTCTCACCGCTTTCCCGGTGGCCCAGATCTCACCTAGCCTCCCAGTGGCAGTCCGCAATGCGCTTTGGTCGCGGGGAGAATGAGTGTGCCACGAAGGGAGTTGCGCATCGTCGTTTGTTCAACAGGCGTCTGTGGCCTGTGGGCGTTTCCAAGTCGTCCGGGTGTTTCCGGGTGGCATGGTCGTACGCGTACCGCGGCAGACTGCCGCTCCTGCTGGCAACTCTACCAGTGGCAGCTACTCACTCTGTGCCACTCGACCATCTTATAAGCCATGCCACCCGCACCCGACCAGCTTTCCTTGTGCTCGATCATCAGACCTGCCCCAGCTCCTGATCTTTCGGCGACGTCTTACAAGTATGCTGCCCGCCTTAAAGCTTGAACTTTCGTCCGGGGGCGACACAATGGACGCTGCAATGAGGAACCGACCCCCATATCCTTGTCAAAGGCAGCCGGATTCCACAGGGATAAACTAGACCCGGAAGGAATTTCTCCTTGTGGGCCGCACGGAAGCAAGCTCGTCGATTGACCGCGCGATATCCCCTCGCATGTTGACGCGTGCATTGCCTGTGTGCTGCGGCCTGTTCACTCTGTCTCTTTTGAACAGCGTGGCGAGCTAGCATCTGACCTGCCCATGCTTGAATTACCTTCCATTTGCCAGGTATGAGCGCGGACCATCCCCGTCAAGGTCTGGATCCAGTGGTCCCAGAATTGCGTATGCTTCGTCCAACGCGAGTATATACCAGATCGGTGAGAGTGACTCTCACTGAGACCAACGACTCCCACTGAGAGTGGGTGGCCACAGTGAGAGTCACTGTGCCGAGGAGCCATATGATCAGGTCGCGCGAGTTTGCCGCGATCACGATGGGTGGGGTCGCGCTCGTCGAGTACGAAGTCTAGGTGCTCTATGTACCCCGCAGAACGTCAGCTACCTACGTACGTCGCGCTCGTCGCGCCGGCCTTCCAGCACGTGTGGCACGACACATCGCGCACGTTGACCACGACGGGATCTGGCATGCTTGGTGGACCTCGGGCGACTACGTTCAGATGGCATCTTCAGCGGTTTCTATCAAACCCACACGACGAGTCCGAGTCCAACTCTCCTCGCCCTGTGTTGTTGTTCACATGGCCACAAAAACCCCCCATAGAAATGACCAGCGTCCTAGTAAGACAAATCCGAACTCTTGCGTTTCTCACACCGACGCTTGTCGCCTCGTGTCCATATGCTCTCACGATCCTGTCGTAGATATGTGTCAGGAGTCTGTGCAAGAAGCAGCATCGCCTCGGAAGGAGGTATTTCAACACGCTCGACCTACATACCCGTAAGCCGTTGCAATCTCACCACCATCATCTCTCCGCATTTCCTCTCAGCGGTTTATAAGGATTTATCTCAAAAGGTATGTCCATTTTCACAGTATACATCCCGCATAAGCTCACAACTGACTAAACGTCGCTGACAGAAAAGACGTAAAGCCATACCTCTATCCTTGACAACACGAGCCTCTTGATCGCGGATAGATCATTCACATTATGTGGCTGCTAAACACGAAGACGGCAGAACTGAAGCAATTTCCCAGCTCGAAGGACGTCCGATACGCGATCGTCTCCCATGTCTGGCAGCAGGAACCCAAGGAACAGACGTTTCACGAAGTCCGCGCAATCCTCGTCCAGTGCAAGGACACCGGCACAGATCCTAAGCCCCTCCTGTCCCACAAGATACGGGGCTGCTGCGCTGTGGCCGCGCAGGCGGGGTATGAATGGCTGTGGATGGACGCAGTCTGCATCGACCACAACAGCAGCGCGGAGCTCTCCGAGGCGATCAACTCCATGTTCACCTGGTACGCAGACGCGCAGGTCTGCTACGCATACCTGCACGACGTCGGCGACGACGAGGACCCAAGCGCGGAGTCGTCCGCGTTCAGGCGCAGCGTCTGGTACACGCGCGGCTGGACGCTCCAGGAGCTGCTCGCGCCCGCCTGTGTCATCTTCCTTTCGAGGACGTGGCACACGCTCGGCTCGAAGCACTCCCTCGTCGGCGCGCTCTCCGAGGTCTCGCGCATCAAGCGCGACGTGCTCACGCGCAGCCGCCTTGACTGGCTTGAGGGCGTGAGCGTCGCGGAGCGCATGTCGTGGGCCGCGCACCGCCGGACGACGCGCGTCGAGGACCGCGCGTACTCACTCATGGGCATATTTGGCATCAACATGCCGACCATATACGGGGAGGGCCCGCGCGCGTTCATGCGGCTGCAGGAGGAGATCCTGCAGCGCATCCCGGACCAGAGCATCTTTGCGTGGGGCCGAATACACCCGGATCTCGAGGATGCCAAGCGCGGGCTGCAGGTTGCCCACGTCGCGCCAGGCACAGAGTCTGTGGATGACTCTGCGCAGGAAGAGCAGACGAGATTGGAGGACCTGCTCGCCCCCTCGCCAGCAGAGTTCGCGTACTCCGCCGGGATCAAGGCGTTGTCGATGCAGGACCTTGCCACCAAATTCGGCGTGCGAGGGCGGGTCCCGCAGTACACCCTCACGAGCTACGGCATGCTTGTGCAGCTCCCGCTGTCCCCAAACCTCGTAGGCGTAGACGGCGCCCCCGCAAAAGCGTCGGGCGTCCGCTCCGTCTGTGCGGCGGTGCTCGCATGCGTGGACCCGCAACAGTCGCTCATCGTCCTCCTGCTCCGCCCCACCCAGCACGCGAGCTCGCCCCAGTATGTCGTTGGGGCGCATATTGGGGACGAGGTCGCGGGCACGGGTCGGCAGTACTATCGTGCGGCGCTACGCCCTAGTTTCAGTGCCAAAGTCAACTCAAAGAGGCCCTCGAACCAGAGCACGCTGCCCGCGAGATCCTTTGTGGTGGCGGAGCTGTACATCCGCCATGCATACGCGACGCTCGCGCTCGGACAGCCGCGGCATCCGCAAAACACGCAGGAAGAGGAGGAAGGCTACGGGCTCTATACGTTCCACATCCCACAGTGGGCACTCAATCGTCTCGAGGCGCGCCATTCGCTCAGCGTGCGGCCGGCGAGTTTCGACGGGCTGGTGCTCCAGGTGCCGTACGAAATCAGTTCAGGCAGGCCCGAGCATGCTGTATCTTCTATGCAGTTCCTCGACACGGCGCGCCAGGAGATCGTGACGGTGCGCATTGGGGTAGGATGCGCATGCTTTGGCGCCCCACTGGCCTACATAGACGAGTCGGTGATTGACCAGTACTGGATCGACGCGCGCGTCGCGCCAGTGGCTCCGCCGGGGTACGCCCAGGCTTACGGCGAGCCGCTGACGTTCGGGGCTGGGACCGTGACAGCAGCAGGGTGTGGCGCGGGTAGGGCGCACCTGTGCAGCGCGAGCGACGCGTTCGTCGTGGCGTTCAACGCGCCAGGACGCAGGCTCGAGATTCGCGTCCAGCAGCGGGAGGGGTTTGAGCCTGAGCTCAGCACGATCGCGGGGAGCTACAGCGTATCTCTTGATGTCCAAGATGCGGTCGATAGCCCTGCAGCAACGGAGGCGGACGCTATCGCTAGTTCGACGGATAGGCAAGCCAGTCCTTCGAATCCTCTGGGATCGTCGCCGCCAATCCCTGAGGCACAGTCATCCGGGCCCGAGGTCGCTGGTGCCGAGAATGCGGGGCATTCCGAGGCGGAGCAGAACGCTGGGCATGCGCCGCGGCGGGTTTACCTTCGACAATCCGCCGTAGCAGTCGACATGTTGGTACGCTTATTTGGCCCTCGAAAGCGAAAGGGGCAGACGGAAGAGAGAGGAGAATCGAATGTGCCTGCAGAGTGATACGCCACTTCAATTTTATTGCGCTGCATATGCCATGTACCGCTGTAACATGATTATACTTCGAAGCGAATTTTCACGCGCTATACGGATATGCAAGGTCAGAAAAAGTTATGGCGGGTCGAACGGTGGGTGCTCACCTTCGAAGCTTTTATCAGAGGGGGAGGAAGGTGGGGTGGAGCAAGACAGCAAAGGTGACAAGAGAGCGCATCCATAACTAGGACCCAAAGGAGAGAAGCGTATGGTGTTCAGCAGAGCGTTGCCGACGCCGGATTCCTCTGCGTCTCTACTGAAACAGCCTGAGTGGGAGCAGGACCATCTGGAGTTTGGACGGCGACTTGGGCTCGGGCGTGGTAAGGGTTGGGGATCGTAGCGACCGGCGCTCCGCCGCTTCGCCGCGCGTTGTGACGGGGCAGAAGGTGACCTTGAGCTTGCGAGTGGGGGTGGTGTCCTCGGCCGGGCTGCGGAGGGTGACGATGCAGGTAGGGGCAGAACGAGAAGGCATAACAGACAGAGGCTAAGACACGTCGAGGACAGTGAGTGGTGATGGTGGAGAATGAGCAAGGAAGATGAGTGATTGAGGCTGACCCGAACGGTCTCTTATGCATGAGAGAAATCACGATCGGGACTGGGTCACCCACCAGCGCTCTGGCCTGCCAGAATGCTGATGCCCCGAGCACACACAGGTCGTCCAAGAAGCAAGCTACGATGCATTTGACGAATATATGCGGATCATTACGACAAGGACACTAGGCGGGAAAGATACACGATTCAGTCCAAGGAAACAACACACAATCGGAAAATCACTGGATTTTCTTCTGCTCCTCGGCGACGTCCTGGCCGTACACCAGGCGGTCGACCTTTTCCTTCTTTCCCTGCAGCTGGAGAAGGAGACCCCACACGGGAGTCAAGAAGGGGGCGAACATCGCGACGCGGCTCTGATAGGCGCGGTAGCCTTCCGGGTACTTCGAAATCGAGATGCTCTCGGTGAAGCGCGTTGACGAGAAGAACAGCGAGCAGAGCACGATCGACGGAATCAGCGGCCAGATGGGAGTAACGCTCTGGAGCGACGAGGGTGCGAGGCGGGGCGACTCCGGCGCAAGCAGGGGGAAGAGGTTGATGATGGCCTATTACATGAACATAGCGGTTAGCAAGAATGCAAGCACCAGGCTTCCCGAGCGTACCCAGAAGCTCTGCTCGCAGAAGAAGTTGGGGTGACGGGACCAAGCCCACAGACCACGCGTCACGAAACCGCGCTTGGCGTCGGCGGGGGTCCACTTGATACGCGCTCCCGGCCACTCGTTCTTTTCGTGGACACCAAGGCGCTTGTACGTCTGAAACGAGTACTGCTGGTTGTCGGCGACAAACTCGGTAGCAATGTCCACGAGGGCAAGGGTAGCGAGGATGTAGTCGGAGGTGCTTAGAGCACTTGGCTGCTGAACTGCCGCGATTTGAGTGGGTATACCGAGCAGGAACAAGATGACGTTCTGGATGAAGGCTACAGATTTCCTTAATGAGTATGGTCGCCATACCCACAGAGCCAGCCTTGTGACAGACCGATGAAGACAAAGTTGATGACTTGGAACAGCCAAGCAGGGACCTTCTGGCGGAGGATGGCCCAACGATAGTCTTCGTCGTTCCTGCACGAAGCATGAGCACATGGAACGCTTAGCACGGCGTAGTACATACAGGTTGAAAAGGCCACGTCTCCACGTGTTGTATGATAGTCTAGAAAAGCGAGTCAGATTGCCCGTTTATAATATATACCAAATTCGCGTACCGGCACATCCAGATGAACTGTAGACCATTCAGCTGTGGATCGGTACTGCGGGGAATGTGGTAGTCGGACTAGTACTCACCACGAGACCGAACATTAGTAGCGCCCTAGGGCTGTAGTTCTGCGCAACCGCCGGGTCGATTGTTTCGGGCACATATGGCCAGAAGAACAGACGGGGCTTGCTAGGCCACAGAGGGAGTAACGCGAAGTAGGCGGTGTATATGGTAGGCAAGAATGTCCACACCCTATCGACTTGAGAGACATTGCCAGTGATGATGGACAATATGAAGGCAGCAGCGCTGTTGTACAGACAAAATTTGATAGGCCATTGGAAAGAGGGCGAAATGCCGCGGTAAATGGTGAGCGGGAGTGGTGCCATATTCTGGTACGAGACGCGTTAGGGGACGCGCTGTCTTGTTGCGTGTGCATGCGTACCTGTGGGTTCAGAAAGCTGCTTTGCTCCCTTAAAATATAAGGCAGCTAACTGCGATTCGAACGAGGGTCGTACGCCGCAGTCGTGGTCGTGGTCGTCGTGGCGGTCGTACGTGAGAGCAGGAGAGCGCAAGTTGCTCCTGCGATCGTTGACGTCGGTGCCTATTACCCCGCACCACGTGGGCGACGCTGTTTGTCCCTGCTTGTACACCTACATAAGCAAAGGCGCCCGTGGACTGATCCGTCGTGAACGAGCGCTAGTTGACTCTTTGCTCATCGACCACAACGACGGCCGCCGCTTTCTCCTATCGCTCTACCTGCCCTCGACTGTTGCACGCCATGTCGACCTCAGTCCTCATCTCGACCTTCTCTCCATTCCCTACCCTGGCTCTCTCAGTCCCCTCTGAGACATCCTTCTCCGAGCTTTACGAGGTTCTTGCGGAACGCTACCCTTCGCTTCCTCTTCATTCCGTGGCTGCGGACCTCGTTCTCTCCACCACCACCGGGCCCGTCCCGGAACCATACACCTCGCTTGCATCTCTTATTGACGATGAAGCAGACGGTCACAGCCTCCTCACATTGCGCCTCGTGCCAAGGCTTCGCGGTGGCAAGGGCGGTTTCGGCTCGCAGCTGCGTGCTGCCGGAGGGCGCATGAGCAGCCAGAAGACGAGCAATAACGATTCTTGCAGAGACCTCAGTGGGCGGCGGCTGAGTACTATCAAGGAAGCCAAGAAGTATGTTATACTCTCCCCATCTCGTTACTCCTTATTAACGTTAACTGCAGGCTTGCCGACTACATTGAGAGTGAGCCCCTCCGCAAGAAGGCTCTCCAGGAGGCACAGAGGGCGAAACTGGAGGCTTTGGAGAAGAAGCTCGGTATCACGCCTGGTGGCTCATCTTCGCCTCCGGACCCCCTCGCGGGCAAGAAGCACCGGTTGGAGGATACCGAGTACATCGAGCAGAGCAAGGATATAGTGGAGAACGTCAAGAGCGCGGTCTCTGTCGGTGCGTACACCTGCCTACGTCGTCCGTGTATGCAGCCTTGCTGACCCTCGGTGTAGCCATGCTCAAGAAGAAGAAGAAGGCGAAGATGGCCCACAACCCTCCCGCTGAGGCTTCGTCTGGCGCAGTCGCCTCGACTATCGCCGCGGTGTCCGCCGTCACGGATAAAGTACTCGAATCGTCTCCAGTTGCGGCTGCCACTGCCGCAGCTGTCAGCGTAGGGAGTGCTTGAGCGTGTGTTGTATTGTTATGTTCTGCACATGTGTATATGTATGCTCAGGAGGTAATGTAATGGTTCACAAGGTGCATGGTTATATACTGCAACATTGTGGAAGTGGATCGTTCGTGTACGTGGGTATACTCTCGTTTTCTTTGTGGTTGACATCGTTCTACTCGCCCGTTCCAAGTTGCAAATATGCGTCGTAGCTGCGTGAAGCCGTGAAGCGAATCATAACCGCTGTTTGATTTATATCTACACAGGTCAGGCAATGTTTACGAGCACGTCATCGTAAATACGCTACGATGGGACGCGGCGCGCCTCCTGTGTGTATGCATCCACGCGACTGTCATTAGGAGCCAGCTGACCTTGGCGCATATGACGCTATGGGCATATGATACTTAGCCGAGCCAGAGGTGAGTGGTACTTAACACCGTTGCCCAGTTGCCTTAGGTTTGGACGTCGATCCCTGACTGCGACACCTCCAGCCTCAGACTTTGTAACTATGCGTCTCGTCAAAACTCTTTGCGTCATCTCCCTCTTTGCACTTGCGGGTACCACAGTTGCACAGATTGTCGGCGCGCCGAACACGACACTTGCATTTCACGTTGCATCGGGCGAGAACGACAACTACTTCCTGCGCGATGGACGGACAAGCGGACAGCTGGTGCTCACGAGTGCGAGCAGTACGAGCGCGGTGCGAAGGCTCGTCGTCGCGCTGCCTGCGGGGAACTCTGGCGCGCTCGCCTATTTCCTGCCCAAGGATGATTCAGCGGATGCTAGTGCTCCTGGAGGCAACTCGACTTCGCCAACGGCCCTAGGTGTGACGCTCGTGGAAGGCTCGTTCAAGAGCGCGACGGCGGATTACTTCAATGTCGGCGTGCAGGCGGACCTAGCGTTTGACCGGAACGCGACGCTGGGCGCCACAATTATCGGAGCCGTCCGCGCCATGAGAGGTACACGGACACACTCTCGATGCCTGTAGCATGCAGAACTGACAAGTACTTTGACGTCGTAGATTATGTTGAAGGCGGGGGGACGATGCACTCGATCTTCAACTACACCCTCATCTCGTTCAACGAGACATTGGTCCGCCTGCACCGTCAATGGATCAACACCACCTCGCCCGACTCCTCGCGCTACCTGGGCGCGGATCTCTACTTGACCGTTCCCGTTGAAAGTCCCGTACGCCTTGCAGTAACTCCAGGGGACAACGGGACATGGACCCCGCCGACGGTGGACATCATCATACCTGCGAGTGTAGAGGCTGGGCAGGCTGGCGTGGTCACGGTGAAGGTGGTGACGAACGAGACCAGCTTGCCAGGGCTGGATACGCAGCGGCTGTTCTTACCGGGGAACGAGAGCGAGACCACTGCGTTACAGAATGTGCTGCAGGGCTTGTCCGATGGGGAGAACGACGCGGCAAAACAGGTATATCCTAGGTACGGGACCCACTGCACAGACGTTGGCTGACTTGCGTGCCCCGACAGGTCTCGTTCCTCACGTATGAAGATAAGTTCACAGCTGGCGGATGGCGCTTTTTGACAGTGAGGATATAGCCCAGCGAGTGGCCGTTTGTCAGACAACTGAGCTGCGCTAGTACTTCGGCCGCGACTCGCTCATCGCGCTGCGACTCCTGATGCCGACGCTCACGTCGGAGGCGATTGAGGCAGCGTTAGGTGCCGTGATAGAGCGCACAAATGCTACCGGAGCCCTATGCCACGAAGAAACTATCGGTAGGCATTGAACGTTCTCTCTTACGGTGATTGTTTCCTGACAGAGATATAGGAGATTATGCTTCTTTCGTCAGTCGCAGGTCCCGCGAGTGTATTGCACTATATTACTGAGGCTAGTGTAGGTCAACATGCAAACTGGTAGGAGTGACTTGGGGAACGCGCCCTTCTATGACTACAAGGTATCGTCCACTATGCCGCGCGTCACTACATAGAAGCGGTACTCACCCCTTCAGATGATTGATACAGGCCAGTGAACGAGTCCGCTTCCTCAAGTCGAACGACTGATTATACCCGAAATACAGATCTACTCCTCCTCCCCGCACTGAGCCACTACTTCCTCGACCTCCCGCAAGGCCCTGGCCGTGCGGAACAGTTTCTCGCCCAGAACGCGACACTCCAAAACGGCACATACGCCGAAATTCTGAACCGGTATGTCCTCTCCGTCTATCCGTTCCCCCAGCTTTTTGTGACCTCAATGGCCCTGCTAGGACGATATCCTACAACCTGGCACGCGCCGCACCCTTCGCGCGCTCTCCGCAGGTCTCCAATCTCATCCGCCTCCGTCCCGGGGAGCCCGTCGGGAACTGGCGCGACAGCAACGAGGGGCTCGGGTTTGGGGTGTACCCGTTCGACGTCAACAGCGCGCTCGTCCCTGCGTCCCTGCGCGCGACCCAGGCGCTCCTGACCGCCGGTCTACTTGACTTTTCGGGGCTCGCTGCGGGCGCGGTAGGGGATGTTGCGAGCGTGTGGGAGGCGCAGGCTGCGGGGCTGTTTGAAGTGCAAGTGGCGGAGGAGGCTGCGCAGAGCCGGCTGGAGAACTATGTAAGGATCGCGAACTTGAGCGAAGCGTTACTGGCAGGCTCGAGCGGGAACGTGTCTTTCTACGCGCTATCGCTGAAGGAGGACGGCGCGCCGGTCGAAGTGCTCAACTCGGACCTGGGTTTCAACCTGCTTTACGGAGCGAACGTGTCGCGCGGATTTCTGCAGCACGTCGTAGACGTGCTTCAGCCGTATCCCAGAGGTATGTGTGCCGCCTCGCTCTAGTCATATTGTGTCACGCTGACGGACGCATCACAGGGCTGCTCACGAATATCGGCATGGTCGTCGCGAACCCTGCTTACGACTCGAACGACACCAATATAGATGTTCTCAATCGCGCGGCATACCACGGCACCGTCGTCTGGTACGCACGGCCCCCGTCATCATCCTTTTTCCATTATAAATCCTGAGGCTTCCCTAGGTCGTTCCAGCAGGGTCTCATGGCGGCGGGCCTCGCGCGTCAGCTCGGCTTTTGTATGGGCGGGCAGGAGTCGGCGAGCGCGGACACGGATCGTGCTCCGCAGCCGATGCCGGACTGGTGCGCCGACGCGGATTTTATTCAGGCCTTGCGCGATGCGCAGACACGCCTATGGACGTCTATCCGTGGCGCTAAAGACCGTACGTCCCCCTTCTCCGGGCGCTGTCGCACGTTGCAGCTGACTCAGTCCCTCGATAGAACTGTACTCGGAGGTCTGGTCGTACAGCTTCGACAACACGACGAACGCGTTCAGCGTGGCGGACCTCGCGGCGCTCTCGCCCTCGGGCACCGAGTCGGACGCGATCCAGCTGTGGTCGTACGGCTTCCTTGCGATCGCGGATCCCAGCGGGAATGGCACACGGGCGACGTGAGCCCTTGGTCACCCCTAAACTCATCCCGGCATCGTCTTGGCGCACGCAGAACATGATAAGGGGTATTCTACCATCCAGGCGGATATGGAATTACTGAATGTGTACGATAATACAGTGAGGCGGGACAGCGTCCGTGTGCCCGATGTGCGTACTCTATGGTGTTACGTGGTAAACCAAGAAGGGCGTGGATGTGAGTCAGATGCGGCGGCGTGATGAGACGTCGGGGGCGTGAGCAGGAAATGCAGGGAGTCGTGAAGATGCGAGAGAACATAAAGCAATGCGACGGGAGACGTGTCAGATGGAGCAACAGGGGGTCGTGGGGCTAGAGCCCGCATGTCGGAGTGGGGTGCGTTAGGCACCTTACCTGGCGTACTTGCTGGCGTTTCGGATTCGCTCGCCGTATGTCCAGAATAGGAATGGCCTACACAACGTTGCGTCAGGGCATACGAAGAACTTTGAGATTGGGAAATGACTTACGCGGGGACACCAACGGCGATGGCAAAGCACGCAAGGATTGTATCACCCTTGCCGTAGCCTAGCGCCTTGTACATCGCGGGTGCGAATAGCGGGAAACCGAAGCCTGCAAGTGAGCGGAAGAACGTCGCTGCGGCAAGAGCTACAAGAGGCGAACTCGATTCAGCACACGTCAAACTGCGGATGTACGAGGCAAAAACGTACCGGAAGCGGCGTGAAGTGTGAAGGTGTCGATGATGTACGTCTGGATCGACTGGAAGTTCAGGATGGTACCCGCACCGACCAAGGCGATGCCAATGTCAGGTGCAATCCAGTGAACGTCAGCGCGAGCAGTCCAGCCTGTGATGAGCAGGCCGGCGGGGAGTAGGAATGCCCCAGGTACCATCGACGCTGCAGCTCTTCGTCAATTGTCTGCCGACGTATAGGAAGAGGGGAGGATACACACGTAATCGGTACTCCGGCTTTCCGACACCACCGTTCTTCTCCTGGAAGTACTTGTATATCCTGTCCAGCATACGCGCGTTGAGCTGCGATGCACCGGTGAGGCCGACTCCGAGCGCGAAGTAGTGCAAGCCGGCAATTCCGACCGGTTGGTGGTACGTTCCCTCGAAGATGCCGGGGATTGTTGTTAGGAAGACTGTTGTCCAATGTATCAGTGGAAAGCGTCTCATAATGAGCGTGAACGGCGAAACTTACGATACAGTGTGCCGTACACGAATGCCATGTACAGGCCGAGGAGCTGCACAATAGGCTCGTGGTAGAACAAGGAGAACGGGCGAATGAGCGCCTTCGTGACGATGTTCTTCCAGCTGCAAAGCGGTCAGCTTGAAATCTTGAACGAAGTCAGGCCCTTTATATACGTACTGTCTGTCGGCGTTGTCGAACACCGTGCGGACTTCGCGCGTCTGGGCCTTCTCAGGGTCCATACCGGCCCGTATTTGCTCGGCCTTGCGTTCCAATAGGACTGGAGCGAACGCTGTGATGGGGGCAAGTGGTGAGAAAGGCTTAGTCAATAAGATGAGCAGAAGGCGGACGTACTCTCTTTCAGGAAGAACAGTCCGAGGACTTGAATGAAACCATCCACGATCGTGGTGGACCAGAACTGTAGTAATTACCCGTCAGGATCGGGCAGCGAGAACGGGTGATATAACACGTACAACCCAGCGCCATGTCGATCTCTGAGCGATCCAAGCGCCGCAGGTAGGCCCGATGACAGGCCCCAGTAATGGCGCTAATGAGTAGAGGGCGATAGCTTGCCCTCTCTCCTCCGGTTTCCATAGGTCGCCAAGTACACCACCACCAATCTGTAAGATACCCAGGTTTAGTACACATATAGCGTAGATGAAGGATGAAGTTTGCTGACAGATAATGGTGCACTCCCACCCAGACCGGCGAGGAAGCGGAAGGCAATCAGCTGCCCCGTGTTTTGTGCAAAGCCGCAGCCCAGGTTCCACGCTAGAGTAAGATGAGCTCATGCGCAGTTTAGATATGAGGAAGTCGTACATACCGAGATACCACATATTCGCGATTTGAAGCACCCGCGAGCGACCGAACAGCTCACTCATGGGCCCCAGAAATAATGGTCCGAACGCTAAGGGTAGATGTGAGCACGCGTTTTAAGATCTTCCTGGAGATATATACCGACCATATGCGGCAACGAATACCGAAGTAATCAGCGCAATGACTGAGGTGTTCGTGATACCGAACTGTTGGGCGATTTGCGTGCTGGCAGGTGCCATCATAGAAGAGGATACTGGGCTGATAAAGGTAAACGCGGAGACGATTAACGTTGCAGCCCATTTCTTCTTGTACGACCAGCTGTAAGGTACATGGGCGTTTGCGCACACAGACGGTCAGACCCTGCTGCTTCTTAGGCTGATAGATGACGCACTTTTTAGGATTACGGGGATCATCCGGACCGTCCCAGTCAACTATGAGCAGATCTTCCTCAGTTGAGCGCGTCTCCCCGTCATCGTCGTCATTAGGCATATTCTTGTTCTTTTCTCCCCGCACTGGTTGAGAGATGCTGGGGTCGCCATGTACGGTGGGCGTAGCGGACGAGAGACCGGAGTCCTGGAGGGTTGGGCTGGTATCCTTCATGTGCGCGAGGACGTTGCAGGCTCGAGAGTACTGGGGAGCAGCGGGGGCCCGGGGGAGGGCGGGGGTATATGTATAACTCGAGCCGGCCAGCCGCAGGAGCCATGAGAAGGGAGAGGAACAGTCAGCGATTGGACAGAGTCTCGTATCTGCTTGCCGTCCCACAGCCAGAGCCGGCATCGCGCTCCCAATGACATCGTCTGACCGATAATGCCGAAACGGCCGATCTGTTTACCCCGTCCCAATCAGGCCACTCGCCTGCCTTTTCCGGTCCAATTGGACCGTGATCGAGGAGTCTCGCCCGACTTTGAGGCGGTGCTGTCGCTTCCACCACTCCATCGAATTGCGTACGGCCGATAACCAAGCTCGCAAAAGTACTGTACATGCAGCTGCCTGCCTCAGCGGGTGTTGCAGCCGTGGCCGCGGTGCGCGCATGCACAGCTCGAGTTCAATATAGATTCACTCGCACACTAAGTCATGCGCGGCCATCGTACGCATCGTAAGCGTCCAGGACACATCCCCGCGATGATCTCGGAGGACGCATCCGTCGAGCCATCATGCTCGCGAAACGTCGACGCTGCCATCCTCCGCGGACCTTTGCACCAAACGCGTCAAGAATGAAGCTTTGAAACCACAGCCGCTATCATCAGAGTCGATAGCGCTCAAGCAGTCGCTGCTCTCAACGCGGGTCAACCGTCTTCTTTGCGGACCTTCTAGTATCGGCCCGGGTTAGCCATAGAGATCAGGTACGGAAGGAAGCCGATTATATCTAGGTGTTGGTTACATTCATGGAGAAGGCCGTGGTCCGGATAATGAACTTACAGCGCACCCGGCTTGACAGCATATCACGCACCAAAACACAACAAAGTAACGCGGACGGGATGTTGCGGCCTGAGGCAACACAACGTCGACCGGTCGCTGAACCGGCTATGTACGTACTTCGATCGTGCCTGCCATCGCACGCGTTGCGAGACTCGAGTCACGACGATACTCTCCACCACAAATGCGATACAGATTGGCCGGTGGAACGATCTCTGGTCCTCCGCTGGCACTCGGCCCCCGATAAAGCAAGGTCGACGCCCCTAAACGCGTCGGCCGAAGGACGAAAGCTTTGAGCTAATTTCGCACTTGGGCGACTTGTTTCGGGGTGGCACACGACTCGGAGTCGCCGGCCCTATGTTTGGACATGGCCGCGCGCGGCTCGTTTCTCCGATGGTTCGCGCATATTCAGTTCGCGCGAGTCACTGCTGCTGTACAGCAGGTACAGCAGTGGGACTGCACCAGTCATCACCCCATGCAGTGCGCTGCATGGGTTTCACGAAATCGAGGCGCACCTCGACGCATTTCCTCGTCGACTCGAAGTATTCTAGCTGCCGAGGAACAAGGTTAAAGTTACGGTTGCTGGTACATCGAAACAATATGCCGGGCTATTCAAGTCAGCCGATAGAGGTCTGGGTGAATCGCGCCCTGATCCTCGTTCGATTGACTGTACCGGTATGTCTGCGACGGCCGAACGGATCAGGTTTACCTCGGAGGATTGCATTGTGCGGACTCAGCTGCCGGATCATTAGCCAACTGTTGTAGAGTCATGATCGGTGGAACGTACCGCGGCAGAGAAGTCACGGCTACCTCGGAGCTCTGGCCAGTATTTGGGTTTGTGTGGTGAGGTGCTTGACTTAGCAGATACGGTCGGAGATAGCTTGCAATGGGTTGATCATCCTCGCATCTACTTATACGGCGTTATGGCACAACACGGAGTTCCCTCGCGACCATGGCAAGGCCCCCGCTCACGCTGGCCTTTCTACTGGCGTCCGTAGCGGAGATTGACAATCCGGATCCGAGTATTTAGGGCGCCACCATGGTACTGTCCCCACAGAAGACAACTACCGAGGAGTCACTCAGGCTCGTGAGTGTCCTTTCCTGTGCTCTGTTGTCGACGTCTATACCATAGAGCTCGGATCTGGAGGGCAATAAACGAGGATACACAGAACGAAAGAAAGACCATGCTCTTATAGCCGGGTACCGCCGCGGCGTCTGCACAGTCACGGCATAACTGGACCCACGATGTTGTAATCGCGCCCAGGTACGCCGTACGCAAAAGCTTCAAGCACGTCTCTTGGCAGTTCGCACAGAACCTGGCAAAGCAACATCGGGATGTGCATAGTGCTTGGCACGAATTCGAAGTTCGGGACCGTCTGTCGGAGCTGTCATCCTCCGGATTCGGGATGCTGTCAGTGGCAAGTTCATTCCGGCTACATAGAACATGTACGCCGCAATGGTTCTGATGCCCGTCGATCTGTGCCAACATTCGATGATCGTAAGTTGTGGGCGCCAGTGTCAATCGGTGGAGCATAT
Organism: Trametes versicolor FP-101664 SS1; assembly: GCF_000271585.1. Taxonomy (NCBI): domain Eukaryota; kingdom Fungi; phylum Basidiomycota; class Agaricomycetes; order Polyporales; family Polyporaceae; genus Trametes; species Trametes versicolor. The sequence continues at coordinate 1,918,472 of NW_007360327.1, forward strand.
GGTTCCCGAACCTTTGGACTTCTCACCTTGAGTACTAGTCACCGGAGTCGTGAATTTCCGGCCACGTGTTGCGACGGCTCCCGCCCGCGCCCGCCTACGGAGTACTTGCGAGTCTAAAGCGAGTAGCTCCGCGGAGCTCTAGAGAGCTCCTCACGTCAAGAGGGGGAGAAGCATGGACGGTGACTGGGATCGAGGGGGCGGCGCTCGTACTCACCTTCTACGAGCGCTCCTCTTCCCAATTAGGGAAAGACAGATCCATATAGGGACATGTAAGAAGAAGCGAAGCCGTCACGTAAGTTTGACAGCTCTTGCAAGGTGGATCATCGCACACGCCACCTCACGCCACCATGTCGTCGCGAAGTGGGGCATTGTGCTGCAGACAACCATGACACACTCGTTCACTTAAGCCCAGAAAGCAGAGTGAATTGGAAGAGCATGTGTATCCTAGAGCATACGGAGAAAGTTCTACGGCGGGGGAGACGTAGTAGCACCTCCAGCACGCGAGACCGGATACACAACTCAAGTCCGAGGATCGCGAGGGGAGACAAAGGTTCGAGGGTATAGCGCAGTATCGCGGCTCGTCGTCACGTATATCCAACAGTGTGCAAAGAGGGTAACGGAAGACGAGAGGAAAACGATACATTTCAAACCAGATAACGTAGCGAGAGCCCTGAAACTATTAGACGGAGACGAGGATATTTGTCGCGGTGGCCATCACGGGCGGTCTATTTTATTAGGTCCTTGGTTGCTTATAGGATAACTAGAACACGTCGTCAGTCGTACAAACGGAGAGCGCAAGGAAAGATAGAACGCACTCGGAATGCAACCGATGGAAATCAGGCCACCCTGGCTGTTGTTCTCACAGCAGACGGGCGTCGAGGAGCTACAGGGATGAGGGTATCAATACCGGCCATCGCTCATATAACACTGTAACTCACCAGGAAGATCCACCGACACCAACAGCGCTCAAGGGAGAGCACTGGAGACCAACGAGCGCCTCGGGGTCGAGGACAACGTCGAGGAGGCCGAGGATAGCGCCAATAACGCCACCAGTGCCCGCCTTCTGGACGGAGTTGCAGCACTGGACGGGGCCAGTGTTGCAGTTGCCACTGCCACCGCTGGGAGGAGTACCAGAGGGCGTCGCCCGCTTCGCTTCTGTGGAAGAGGATTGATGCCACGTCAGCGGAGATGTACGTGGGATGAGAAATGGAAGCGGAGAGGTGCGGTTGTTGCCGCCCGAACGCGCACTAAAAATTACTGACCAGAAGCGCGCGAAGGGTGGTACATCCTCTTGGGGGGCATCGGGGAGAGACCGCGCGCGAGGCGTTGGCCATTGGTCTCGCCGGCCTGGACGGAGGCGGCGGTGGCGACGAGGGCGGCGACGGCGTATGCGAACTTCATGTCTGCGAGGATGTGGACGGCGACCGCAAGGGATTGGTTCGGAGGGGCCCGAAAGCAAGGAGTGACTGGGGACTAAGGAGTGTCGGTGGCTCGAGGCCGGGGGCGGGCGAGGGGCTTTATGGGGCGGGTGGGAGGGGGATGCAAGAAGCGAGGAGGGTCGAGGCTACTCGGGCGGTCGGGTTATATAGGGCAGGGACGGTAAGGCCTGGCATCTGGCATATTTCATTCGCTCGAAACACAGCGCGCCACAGCAGGGTAGCGGTGCGCAGTGTGCCGAGGCCTCGGCTGCAACTCTTCCAATCAAAGAAGTCGGACCCCCCAAGTGTGTCTTACGTTTGCCGCCGGTCTCGGACGTGGCCTGCACTCCGCCCGTGTCCCGTCCTGCAGCTGGAACCCCGCGGCGCTGAGACATGCTTGGACGATCCGGAAGCGCGTCGACCGTGCCGGGGAGGATCGCCGCGGACGGTCAGGTCGAGCAAGAAGACCGGAAGCAGGCCGGGCAAGGGAGAGCGACCGCCATCGACGGCGAGCGGGAGTGGAGCGCGCAAGCGCATTATGGCCGAAGCGAGAATACGCGGTCAACTTCTGTGACACGATCGTGAAGAGGCCGAGACGCGCGTGGGATCAACAATGTTTTATAATTGACTCGGGGCGGACTCGCCAGGTTATCAGTCCGAGACCTGCAGCGCTAGCTGTGGAACATATGAGACGCCGTGGTGCATGGACGCTGCAGCGGCGACACGCTGTGTGAGGGCAAAAGTTTGTTGGAAGGGAAGAACGGTGGAGAGGGCGATGACGGGAAGAAGGAAACCGAAAGGAGTTAGATGGCCGAGGGCAAGGTTAGGTTCGCGCACGTGCCGAAACGAAAACACGCGTCGGGGCGCGCCTCGGACTGGAAGCGCGTCGTGAAACGGCTGGCGGCTTGGCTCTGCAGATCTTGCGCCTCCTCTCCTGTGGCTCCATTCGTCTCGTTCGCCGTCTCGAATTTGTCTGCTGCACCATGGCCGAGCTTCCCACCCTCCTCCTCGCCTCTCTGAACCCATCCTCCCGCAAGCAGGCGGAACAGAGCCTCCAATCACTCAGCGTTCAGCCCGGCTTCCTCACGCACCTCCTCACCCTTGTCCTCCAGGGCGCCCAGGATCGCGCCGTCCGTCTCGCCGCAAGCGTGTACCTCAAAAACATCGTCAAGTCAAGATGGGAAGACGTGCGTACGCGCTGGATGCCCGCTGATCTGCGCATGATCATGCTCACAGACGCGTCTTTGTACAGGACGAGCCACCCGTGCCGGAGGCAGACAGAGCTGCCCTCCGTAATGCACTCGTTCCAGCTATGATTCAGCTATCGAATGCGTCGGATAAGGCTGTCCGGGCGCAGGTCGCGGAGTCGATATCGCTCATCGCGAAGGTGGACTTCCCCGAGCAGTGGCCGGATTTGGTCGACGTGAGTACCGTTGCAATCTCGGTCCGTGCTTGTATGCGCTAGTGCAAGAGCAGGCGTGTTTACCACCTTCTCATCTGGGGCACTTGTGTGTCCTGGGTACACTGTACGGCATACCGCGGTGGACTTCGTCCACGTAAACCAATCAATGGATGACCGCCTCCACACGCCTTAACAGTTAACTTTGTCTCTGCTGCGCTGAAACGGCGACTGACGGGATCTGTCTGCTACAGAGCCTTGTATCTTCCCTATCCGAAACCAATTTCGAGGTCAATATCGGCGTGCTCCAAACCGCGCACTCCATCTTCCGCCCGTGGCGCGCTGAAGCACGCTCCGACGCGCTTTTCACCGTGATCAACTACGTCCTCTCCCGCTTCACGCGTCCCTTCCTCCAAATATTCTTGCACACCACCAACCTGCTGTTCTCGAGCCCTCCGCCTGCCAACCTGCCACAGGTTGCACAGGCAATGGTCTTCCTCGTCGACATCTTCTACGATTTGACTTGCCAAGATCTGCCGCCGGATATCGAGGACTCGCATGCACAGTTCTTTGGCCCGGAGAGTGGATTGTTCTTGAAGTTGCTTCAGTGGGACCCGCCTTCGCTCCAAGGAGATGTGAGTAATCATACCCGTACTTCCGGCGCTGTATATTGACGGTCGCATAGCCCGATGATACTACCCCGTCCCTCCCTTCGCAAATCAAAACGAGCATCCTGGAGATTGTGGAGGTGCGCATTCACCGAGCGGCCTTTTGCTCCCCGACCTCTCACCAATATATATTGTGTAGCTATTCGTCAAGCTCTACCCGGAAACGCTCCAGGCATCCGCATCAGTGGAGGCCTTCGTCCGGTCGATCTGGGACCTCGTCGGTGGCGGAAAGAGGCCGTCGGTTGCGGATGATGGGGTGCGTTTCCACGTTCGTTCAATCAAGCTATACGTCTGACGTAACGTCCACAGCTCGTTTCCCAATCTCTCCGGTTCATCGCTTCCGCGATCCGGACGGGTTACTACAAGGACCTGTTCGGCTCGAAAGAGACTATTTCAGGGCTTGTGCAGGGTGTCGTCGTTCCCAATGTCTCTCTACGGGGTGTGTATTTCACAACAATGCGCGTGCCCCTGTGCTAAATTGACGTTCACAGAACACGATCTCGAGCAGTTCGAGGACGACCCGCTTGAGTACATCCGGCTCGACCTCGCGCTCCCATCCATGGGCGGCCTCGGCGTGTCAAACGACGCAGTCACTCGGCGACAAGCCGCCGCGGAGGTGCTCCGGGCGCTGGTCGCCTCCGGCCTCGAGGCGGAAACGACCGAGGTGACCGGCGCATGGATTGGCCAGGGGCTTAACGAGTACGCGGCCAACAAAACAGAGAACTGGCGCGCAAAAGACACGGCCATTTACCTGCTGACGGCGGTTGCGACGCGTGGGAGCACGACACAGGTACGGGTGCAGTACGGGTTGTGAAGGGTAATGCGAACTGACGGTGTGGGGGATGACAGCACGGTGTTACGTCGACGAACGCGCTCATCGACGTCGTGCAGTTCTTCTCGGACCATGTGTTCCAGGACCTGCAGGCTGACCCGAGCAGCATCCACCCGATCCTGCAGGTTGATGCCATCCGCTTCCTCTACACGTTCCGCAACCAGGTGCGTACTCGTGTCTTGAAGTCACCAAACACATATTGAGTGTTTGATACGTCTCAGCTCGTCAAGCCACAGCTACTTTCTGTGCTACCGTCGCTCGTGCGCCATTTGTCTTCAGAAAACTATGTATGCTACACGTATGCCGCGATCAGTATTGAGCGTATCCTGTTCATCCGCCAAGGCAACCAGCCCATGTGCGTGGCCTACCGGTCTGTCCCTCAGTGTAGCCGCTCAACCAGTCCTGCAGGTTCTCGACCGTGGATGTCAAGGAGATCGCGCCTCAGACGCTCGATGCGCTCTTTTCCAGGGTCGAGAAGGCGCCTACTCCCGAAAAGGTCGCGGAGAACGACTACCTGATGAAGTGTCAGTGAACTTTCCATCTCCTCGCACTGATGCTGACAAACATTCTACAGGCGCGATGAGGGTCATTGTTACGGCACGCTCAGGGCTGGCGGACGGGTATCAGCGCCTCCTGCAAAGGCTGGTCGCGATCTTGGGCGTCATCTCGAAGAATCCGAGCAACCCGAATTTCGACCAGTACATCTTTGAGAGCATCTCTGCGTTGTTAAGGTGAGTGGAAGAGCTGGGTTGTGTAGGGCACCGAGTTGACACCCACGTCCTAGGTTTGTTGTGCAGGCGAACCCGAGCACTCTTGCGACGTTCGAGCAAGCGCTATTCGGGCCTTTCACCATCATCCTCCAGCAGGATATCGAGCGTGCGTAAACCATCCACCAATTTCGCCGCCAATACAGCTATTGACTAGGGCGCCTCCAGAGTACATCCCCTATGTGTTCCAGATCCTCGCGCAGATGCTCGACCTGCATGCGGGAGAAGTGCCGGCCGAGTACCGGAGCCTCCTGCCGTTCCTGCTCACGCCCGCGTCGTGGCAGCAAAAGGGCAGCATCCCGGGCCTCGTGAAGCTCCTGAAGGCGTTCCTGGCGCGCGACGCGCCGGCAATGGTCGCCGCGGGCCAGCTAACGCAAGTGCTCGGCGTCGTCCAGCAGCGTCTTATCCCGTCGAAGCTCAACGACGGGTGGGGCTTCGAGCTGCTGCAGGCGGTCGTCCAACATGTACCTTCGTAAGTGTTGTTTGTCTGTAATTTAGGAGAACCGAGACTGATGGGTGTCTGTAGGGCGACCGTGAAGCAGTACTTCAAGTCGATCATCATCACGTTGCTTACCCGGCTGCAGACGAGCAAGACGGACAAGTTTGTGTACCACTTTGTGTACTACCTCGGGTTCTGCCTCGCCATCGCCAAGGACGACATTACCCCCGATTACATCGTGGGCCAGGTCGAGTCCATCCAGCCACAGTACGTCCCTCCTGCTCCTTCTGCGAACATTATTGACACACGACGCCCCATTCAGGCTTTGGTCGCAGATCCTGGCGAACTTTGTGATCCCGCAGGTGCCCAAGATGCCGCAGAAGGACCGCAAGGTGGTCGTTGTCGGCCTTACGCGCCTCCTCTCCCAGTCCACGCTCATGCACCAGGGTGCACTAGTCCAGTCATGGTACGTCATCCATCTCTCTGCGCTGCACCCAGCCCGCTTATGAAACATTTAGCCCGCCGACGTTCGAGGCGCTCGTAAAGCTCTTCCGCGTCGGCCAGCAGCTGTCAAAGAAGGACGACGAGGACCCGGACGCGGGGCTCACGCAGATCGACTACGAGGAGCAGACGGCGGGGTACCAGGCCGCGTACTCGCGGCTCGCGGCGGCGGAGACCGCGCCCGTGGACCCGGTCGCGCACGTCAGGGACCTCCCGGCGTTCGTGGGCCAGGAGTTTGCGGGGCTGTCTGGGCGGTTCCCGGATGTGGCGGGGTGGGTGGGGCAGACGGACGCGAACTTGACGGGCACGTTCTTGCAGGGGCTCGCTTCGGCTGGGTACAATATCTGAGGGTGTAGTTGTGTGAGTGGGGGGGGGTATGATGAACGATGAGGTAGAGGGATATGGATCACATTTGTAGCATTGCACGCATGTATGGCATGAGTCTTCAATCAAGCAACTAGTATTTTTTCACACTGACCGGGGCGGGCATCACTACAATGACCTTGCGTGGTTGAGCTGAGCAGGGAGCCTGAACGTACTTACTCGCTTTCCTTTCCTGGCCACGCACAACCCTGATGACGAGCGGCCCGGAACCATCCGAAATTGCGGGGATCGAGGCTCACGATGGATCTGGATTTGCCGGCCGGGGCGGAGCGTGGCCTTTGCTCCAGCCTTGCGCGCCCTCGAACTGCAGAGCGGTCGTTTGTTATCCTTCGACCACAGGAGCTGCGACGCGCTAGGACTTTGATATCGACATCTTGGGTGGCTTGGTTTCCTCAGTCCTTCTTTGCCAGCTATGATTCGCGGCAGTGCACTACTGCGGTACTCAAGATGCTTGAAGAGGGTTTCGGCGGGGAATAGCGGCATGAGAAGCATCCAAGTGCGTTTAATTTGCTTACTTGAAGACCACGCATGCCTATTCAAGATTTTTCTGTGTCTAGTCGTGTCCAAGGTGGCCAGGCTATGCTTCAGTGGGCACTGGCGCACGGTGCAGAGCAGACTTCTCGTCCAGCTCAATCCAATCGCATAACACACCCCGAGAGCCGTCAAACGTTGCTCAGGTTGCTCCAACGAGCCGGATAGACGACCGAAACGTTGTTCTTGGCTGGGACACCACTACATATTCCCGATAGTGAGTGTCATGAAAAGTAATTTGCAAGAATGTCTCCAAACATATGACCCGTCTCCAGCCACCACATATGGCTGCGTGACCACTGCCGTTGCCCGGAATGTTTCCATCCTATCACCAAGCAGCGCCTTGTCAATACTTTCGAGGTGCCCATTACATTTTCAAGCTATCGCCGTGTCCCCTTATCAAACCGTGTACATAGATTCCAGCAGATATCAAGCCTACCCACGTCGAATCCAAGCCGGAAGGTCTGGAAGTGCATTGTGCGCGGTACCATCACCCATATCTCCCCGCGCTATGCTAACCTTGGCACCAGGGCCCTCATCGCAACCACATATATCACTCTATCCGTGGTCCTGGCTCCGACACAGTTCATATGATCCAGCACTGGCACCGCCTCCAGCTGCTACTGAGTGCGCTAAGTCCTCTCTATCCAACCCGCATCCACTCATCTCATTCCAGGCCGATACTGTGGGGCTCGAAGATATTGCAGGACCCACCTACTGTGACTTATGAACAGGCGATGGCGGAGGACGAACGCGGTCTGTTCAAGTGGTTATCCAACGTCGTAAGTAAATCCTGTACAGCTCGCCAGATAGTCACTCTGTGGCTTATGCGTGCTGTGTATGATAAGTTCGGATTCTGTTTTGTCTCGGGAGTGCCTGCAACACCAGAGGCGACGGAAGAACTATCCCGACGGATTGCCTTTATCCGAGAAACACAGTGTACGTGAGGGCAGGTTGAGGCACCCTCCGATATATGCTCAACTGGTCGATATAGACGGCGCGTTCTGGGACTTCACATCGGATCTGGCGAAGGGCGACACGGCATACACGACATTAGCCCTGGGCGCGCACACAGACACGACGTACTTCGTAAGCCTATTCCAAACCCTTACCCGCGTTGTGGCTTGACACTCCCGCAGACAGATCCCTGCGGTCTTCAGCTGTTCCACCTTCTCGAGCATACAGGCGGGACGGGCGGGGCGACCCTGCTCGTCGACGGCTTCTACGTCGCCTCCATCTTGAAGGAGTTGCACCCGGAGGCGTACGAGCTCCTGTCCACAGTCCCCGTCCCGACGCACGCAGCGGGAGAGCCCGGGGCGCTGTTCACTCCAAGCATACGCGATACCCCAGTGCTAAAGCATGAAGACGATGCGCTTGTGCAGGTGCGGTGGAACAACGACGACCGCAGCGTGCTGCGCAACCTCAAGCCCGATCAAGTCGAGCCGTGGTAAGCGCGAGGCGTAGGCGCATGTATCCGGTATTGGGCTGATATGGGCACAGGTACGATGCTATCCGCACCTGGTACAAGCTCCTCTCCAGCCTGGACTCGGAGTACTGGGTCCAGCTGTCGCCCGGGACGGCAGTCGGTATGTCCGCCCGTCCCTTTGACTTCACGCTGACGCTGACCACTAACGCCCCTCACAGTCGTAGACAACCATCGTGTGCTGCATGGGCGATCCGCATTTAACGGGAAGCGCCGCATGTGTGGCGCATACATTGGCATGGACGAGTACCGGTCGAAGCTTGCCGTCCTCAGCGAGCGGTATGCCCCAGACCCCGTCACCCAGGATACTGCTGCGACAGCGAGCGTGAACGGCCGCAGTATCTGGCACCCTGCTCTGTGAGATGTTGATGGGTAGAGCGATTGAGCAGCGGATACAGCGTACCACACACACTATCTCAGCGGCAGTATTGTAATTTTACTAGTACCACCAACGTACTTCAGGATGTGAGCGAGTACCGCCCATTGTGCGAGATGGAAGCTGTCGACACTCTGCGGACAGGCGTTCTCCAAAAGCACCGGTGGAGGTAGATCAACCGGGAGCGCGAGTCCGCGATCTACGAGTCCAGTAAGGATAGAATGGTCGAGTGGGGCAGCATCGTTTATGTGTAGGTATGGATGACATTGACATCGGGGTGAAGGGAGCTGACTGCACCGCGCTTGAACTGAAAATATATGACTTCGACCTCGACTTAAGCTTACGCATCAACTGAGGAACTCACACGGGTTGTCACCGCACAAAGGAGCCGTTAGGGATGCTGGTATGACTCTGAAATGCGAAACGATCCAGAGAGATATGCAGACACGCGATCATGTGACCGCGCATGACGAGGAAGGATGGCAAAGTTGCAGGAAAAGCAGAAGGCGTTTCCTGAGGATTTGTACATGTGAGGCTAGCGAGCCGTGAGACAACTCAGTGACGTTCAAGTCGTACAAATTATAGTCATAAATATAGCAACCGCATTGTGAAAACACTAGTCACTTGTCTGCGCTGACCACCGCGTTCTCCAGTCCTGACGGCACTCCCACCTCCACCTTCGGTGTGGGGGTCGATGTTCCCGAGACAGCGTGCTGCACTTCAATTTGGGTTTCGAGTATGCGTAGGATGGGCGTGAATGTGCGGAGCTGCCGGGGGGCCCAACGGTCGTACGATGGTTGCTTGTCGTACGCGATAATGGCTGTCGCAATCTGACCGGTCATGAATCAGCGATGAAGGATGCAACAGACAGAGTTGCAGTACGCACGAGTATGTCAGCGGTGAGGCCTTTGATCGCGAAAGCCGTTGAACGGAATCTATGCATGCGGTAGGTGCTGTCGCCCAGCCATGGCAACTCTATGTCCGAGAAATTCTGTGTATGTGGTGAGACGGTGTTGCGAACATATAGCGACACACAACGCACATATAGCTCGTCTTCATATGGCCAGTCCGTGCTTCCTTTAGGTGACACTTCCTCTTTGGCTGCAATGCTAAGGTCCAGTATTGCTTCGAGGGGATGGTTGAATATGCGGTCCACTTCTCCTGGGGAAGGCACAAAGGTCTCGACAATTGAGGGTTCGGTGAGAAGGGCTACCACGGGCGTAACGAGCAGCTTGCTAGACGAGATGTAGGGCCGGAGGGTGCATATAGTATGCGCGTGACGATAGTGAAGCGGGAGCCCGACTTCTTCGTGCGCTTCGCGGTACTGCAGAGATGGTGAGCTCTGGTGTCAACCGGTTCATACGCACGGCGTTGTGCTCACAGCGGTCTCGAAGACGTCACTATCCGTTGCGTCGACTTTGCCTCCCGGGAGAGCGACCTGTCCTGGATGGGCACGCAAGGACTTCGAGCGGGTGGTCAGGAGTACGCGCAGTTCGCCGGCTTTCTCGTATAGTAAGACGAGGACTGCTGCCAATTTCGTGGAAGGATAGTTGGAGCTTGCGACAGCCTCAGGACTTGGGGTAACAGGAAGATGGTAGAGATGGACGAACAGATCGACCTCCTCTGGCTGGTGTGCCCTCAGCCGCTCGATGCATCCCCTGTTCCGGGGTGACAAGGTCTCCAACGCCTCGCTAGGGATCTCATGTGTCGCGCTCATCTTCTCGGAGGGCTTTCGTGGCAATCCGGGCAGGTTTAAGGAGGTTGGAGGTCAAGAGTAGGTATTCTGTACGTCCGACATGACGATCGCATGAGACGACTGAGGGAGAAGAGACGCCGGTGGCGGGACGCGTGCCCTCCGTCTCCGAATTGATCGCATTTGGCTTTCTGCACCTCTCCGCTACCGCGTACTGAGCTCGAACGCGCCCGACTGCGCTGCTCTCCAACCTTGTGGAAGACCACCTCACGTCTCTATCAGCCTGTGGACGGCTGTGCAGCGCCAGCCATGGACAAGGACAACCGCGATGACTTCACGTTCGCCAAGCTCAGCGACCTCAAGATGCCGGTCACCTTTCGGATGTATGGAACACGCCCGACCCTCTCGCCCCTGGCCTCGTGAGCTCACTGAACATACCCACCAGATCTCAGCTTGAGGGAACGCGCAAGCCACACCCTTTCACCGAAGTCCTAGAGAAGCCGGAGTTACGCTTTCACGGGGTGCAGCAGTCTCCGTGAGCATGTCCCATTCCGCTCGCCCACCGGTTCTCTGAATGACCTCAGCGAAGGAACTTCTCGGATCTCTATGTGACCTGCCAGCTCGTCGCGGACAACAAGCCGCTGACGATACCCTTTCGTACGTCTTTCAAGGCATTCAAGAAGGACTATACGTGAGTGGTGTGGCTACAGCGCTCGTGGGGGTGAGGATTGACGTACGGATTGCAAGGTGGAATGAATGGATCACACTGCCTATACGTTATTGCGACCTTCCGTTGAACTCTCAAATCACTTTCACTGTGTGGGACATCTCAGGCCCGAGGTCGGCTATCCCGGTGGGAGGCACCACATTTCGATTGTTTGGAAAGAAATGGTCAGTCAATCGCATTCCATACGCTTACTGAGAGGTATGCTGATGGCCATACAGGACTCTTCGGCGGGGAAAGCACCGCATGGTGTTATGGCCTGACCGAGAGGCGGATGGGGCGAATGAGCCAACTACTCCCAGCAAGATTGGCACGCGGGATGAGATGGGTCGGCTGGAGAAGGTGTGTTCACGAAATATATCTGGCGTTCAGCACTCTAACATTCTCAACAGCTGGTGAAGAAATACGAGCGAGGGGACTTGCCAAAGTCTGAGTGGCTGGACTCGATGGCGTTCAGGAAGATGGAGGAAATACACGCTGTGAGTGCGTTCGGTATGCTTGGGCAAGACCCCAAATCTCAATCCGCAAAACCAGGCCGAGACCGAGAAGAGCGAGAATCTGTATCTGTACATCGACCTCCCACGTTTCGACTTCCCCGTCATCTTCAGCGAGCCAGTGAGTCCGCCATCGCATCTGGCTGTGAATGAAGCTCACGGCTCGCCTCAGGATGCATCCAGCGTTCCGTCCACATCGACAGCGTCGTCGACTGCGGCAACGCCTGCACCCCTGACGTCATCCTTCACTTCAGACGTTCACTTGTGGCAAATTGTTGATCCTGACATTGCACGAGAGAATCCGGTGGAGGACAAGCATCGCCGTCTGGTCCGCAGTCACCGAAGCAGCCCGTACGACCGCGAATTGAAGCCAAACGCCAAGATACGAGATGAACTCTCGGTAGGCGTAACATTTACATCGCTTGTTCCCAGACGCTGATGCCTCTCACTACTCATCAGAATATCTTGAATTACGCACCCAGTCAGCCGCTCACGTCCGAAGAGAAGGACCTCATCTGGAAATTCCGCTTCTACTTGACCCGGGACAAGCGTGGACTGACCAAGTTCCTGAAGTCGGTAACGTGGAGGGACCCGTCGGAGGTCAAACAGGCAGTGGAGGAGCTATTGCCTCAATGGACAGAGATCGACATCGATGATGCTCTCGAGCTCCTCGGACCCAATACTGTCGATTCCCGCGTCAGGGCATATGCCGTCAAGCAGCTGAACAGGGCCGACGACGATGTAAGCAACCAATCTATGCTACTCGGCGGTGATCTAACTGGATGCTACAGGAGCTACTCCTCTATCTGTTGCAGCTTGTCCAGGCGCTCAAGTTCGAGAGCACTGCGAGCGACCAGCGTTCTTCGCGGTCGACCACGAGCGCGGTATCGTATGATGATAGCGGTCTTGCGGACTTCTTGATTTCACGGGCGATGCGCAACCCTATATTGGGGAACCGTTTCCACTGGTACCTTATGGTCGAGGTAGCTATGGAGGACAAGATGATGGCCAAGATGTACGGCAGAGTTGTGTTCAAGTTTATGAAGATCCTGGGGGTAAGCAGTGTTCCCACCGCTGTATAGTACGGAAGCTGATTTCTTCATCTTGTAGGACAACGGCGACGAGAGACGCGACCTCATGCGAAGACAGGGAGAGCTTATCGATACCCTCTCGAAGCGCGCGCGCGAGCTCCGCACGTCGAAGGACCCGCGTCCGAAGAAGATCGAGAAGCTGCGCGCGTTCCTCGGGGACTCGAAGAGCAACCTGTCCTCGATGGCGCCGCTGCCGCTGCCGCTCAACGCGCGCGTGCAGGTCACGGGGATCATCGCGGAGAAGTCGAGCATGTTCAAGAGCAACATGTACCCGATGCTGCTCTACTTCCAGTGCGCGGGCGGGAGCGAGTACCCGGTGATCTTCAAGGACGGCGACGACATGCGCCAGGACCAGCTCGTGATCCAGCTGTTCACGCTGATGGACCGGCTGCTCAGGAAGGAGAACCTGGACCTGAAGCTGAGCCCGTACGATGTGCTGGCGACGGGCCCGAGCCAGGGGATGGCGCAGTTCATCCCGAGCAAGACGATTGCGGCGATCGTGAGCGAGCACGGGACGCTGCTCAATTACCTTCGGGCCAACTATCCGGACGAGGGTAGTGTGGGGACGTATGGTGTCGAGCCCGGGGTCATTGATACGTTCGTCAGAAGTTGCGGTGAGTTGTCAGGACGGACTTCCCGATACTGTCGTTTGCTGATGTCGTGTAGCTGGATATTGTGTCATGACATACCTTCTCGGTGTTGGGGATCGGCATCTGGACAACCTGCTCCTTGCCCCTGATGGTCACTTCTTCCACGGTACGTCTGATTCTGTCTACACAGAGATTTAGTCCAGCTGAACTGTTTTACAGTCGACTTCGGGTACATCCTCGGCCGCGACCCCAAACCGCTCGCGCCGCCCGTCAAGATCTGCAAGGAGATGGTCGACGCAATGGGGGGCGTGCAGTCCGTGCACTACACGCGCTTCAAGAGCTTCTGCTTCACGGCGTTCTCGATCCTGCGCAAGAGCGCGAACCTGATCCTGAACTTGGTCACGCTCATGGTCGACGCGAACATCCCGCACATCAAGCAGCGCGACGTGCACGAGCAGGTGCTCGGCAAGTTTTGCCTCGAAATGACGGAGGAGCAGGCGATCGAGCACTTTGAGCGTCTGTTGAATGACATCTCGCCGTTCACGGCGGTGTTGGATAGGATGCACGACTGGGCGCAGTATTGGAGGAGTTAGACGGGTTCTGTATATTTGTTTTCTAGATGTGTTATTGCTGGCTGCTATATCAAACCACGGAGACGAAGAGACTGGTGCATCTACGTGGGGTTTTGGAGGACCGTCCACACCCTCTCTTCTATGTCCCGGACGACGCTCGGAGAGGTGTTGAGGCTGAGCATGAAGTAGGCGACGTTCCCGAGGGTGCGGTAGTGAATGCCGAACGGCGAGCCTCCGGGTGCTGGCGAGAGGGCATCGCTTTCGGTGGCAGTTTTGATTGACTCCAGTAGGGCCCGCGCCGAGTGCGATTCGTACCCTGCAAACGCGCCAACATCAGCGCCAGGGAAAAGACTCAGGGAATTCCACTACACATACCTGCAGAATCATCCCTGATCTTGATGCTGAGGACAGTCCCAAACGCCATGACCTCGGCGACGCGGTCCATCTTCGACACGACGTGCACGAACTCGGGGTCCCAGAAGCTCCACACCGCCTTCTCATTGGCCTTCTCCGGCTCGGGCACCTTCCACTTCTCGCGCGCGGCCGTCCACGCGGGGCTCGCGGCGAGCTTCTCGACGATGTCGAGCGTCTCGTTCGCGACCTCGCAGCCGACGGGGTACGCGGTGTAGCTGTGCCCGTGCAGGAGCGCGTCGACCTTGCTGTCGCTGAGGAACGCGCGGTAGACGGAGTCGGACGCGAGCGTGACCGCGAGCGGGACGAGCCCGCCCGTGAGGATCTTCGCGTTCACGGAGATGTCGGGCGTCGTGCCGAGCAGCGCGGTCGAGGACTGCAGGCCGAGGCGGTAGAGCCCGATGAAGACCTCGTCGAAGATGACGGGGAGCCCGGACCACTCGGAGGGCGGGGAGGTGCTGCTGCGGGGGCCGCGGATGACGTCGATGAGGACGCGCTGGAAGAGCGGATCGACGAAGAGCATCCCGCCGGCGCCCATGACTAGCGGCTCGAGCACGAGTGCGGCGATCCGAGGTCCCTTTCCGTCCTTCAGCTTCTGCAGGGTGCGTTCGATGTAGCTCCGGTAAACCTCAGCGAGGGGAGACTGAAGCCGCTCGTCGATGTTGTACGTCCACGAGAGCGACACCGTCTCGACGTCGGACTTGCCGTCTCCAGTCTCCGCTGCGATGGCCGGCGGGAGGCTCACCACCGTCTTGCCATCGCGGATGGAGACGGTGGGCGGGTCGAACCAGTATCCCTTCGCATCGTGCCACTCGCACGTGTACACGCCCTCCTCGCACGCGTCCATTGCGCCGATCGTATCGCCGTGGTAGCTGCCCTTGAGCCCGAGGATACCCAGGTCCTTGCGGCGGGCGCCGCCGAGCTCCCCAGCCGCGCGCGTCGCGTACGCGCGCAACGCCATCTTGATCGCAACCTCCATCCCCGTCGAGCCGTCGTCGGAGAAGAACGCGCGCGCCGCCCACCCGCGGCCAGGCCCCGTTTGGATGAGCCGCTCGGCGAGCTCGAGCGCGGGCAGGTGCGTCGCCTCGGGGAACATGACGTGCCCGTACCGCCCGGCAGCGCGGGCGGCGGCGAGGGCGAGCGACGGGTGCGCGTGGCCGATGGCTTGTGTCCACCAGGACGCGGAGCCGTCGAGCTGGGGCTCCAGGATGGAAGTTTTGGACGAGGCCGTTGGACGTTTGCCGTTGTAGACGCTGAAGAAGTCGCCCCATGCGCTGTCGATGACGTTCACGTCCGCTTCGGTTTTTACGTGCCCGTGTTGTACGAAGGGCCACCATATGGAGTCGAGTGTGCGGCGGGGCATGGAGTCGAGCTCTTCCAGTCGGCGCGTGTGGCAGGTGTCGAGATGCTTGACTACGTCGAAGATCGTGCTATCACCTGTTTCCGGTACAATGCCTTGATAATACTGCTCGGTCAGAGAAGCGTCCGCGGCGGGGTCAGGTTTGCGTTCTGGCGGCGGTTGGATCGATGTGACCGGGATTCCACGCTCAGCAAAGTAAGGTGCTAAGTACTCCCAGTTACGGTAGTACTCATCGCGGAAGAGCAGCACGGCGTCTACGATGTACCCGCGGATTAACATGGCCTCGTAAGAAGCGATAGTCGAAGAGATGCCGCCGAGCCGAGAGTCCCCAATGAGCACAGTAGGAAGGAATAGAGGTCGGTAAGCGTCAAGCTGTGTCGTTCCCGACAGGGTAGGGCTGTGGACACCTATAAAAGTTGATCAAATTGGACGTAGCCTCACGAACTGCACACATACCTCCGGCTGTTTCTACATACATGTGGCTTGGAACACCCGCTTGTACCCCACAGTCACGAATATGGCTCGCTACCGCGTTCACGAACGCGTCGTCAGTGGGTACTGTCCTCTTATAGAGTCGTACGTGAGCAAAAAAAGATATCGAGGATTCTAAAATATGTATACCTCGATGACGCTAGTTTCGTTTGCACGGCGAGCTGCTAAGTGGGGACTGACGGGGTCGTCAAAGCGGAACAAGCATTTGCTCTGTACTTGTGCTTTGTGCTTCCCGACTAGAGAAAGGATCCGCCTGCGGTGCGTGAGCCCTACGCCGGGGATGGAACAAAATGGCGCGCACTGACTCGTCGTCTGCATCGGACATAGGTCCGGTGCTAACGGGCTTCAGGTAGTACACAGAGTGCCCGGCGGCGGCCGACGCGCGGACGAGGGCCGAGGTGAGGACGGTTTTCCCGACATCTGTGTTTGCACCGAAGACCTGGTGTATCCGCAGATTTTTATAGAGCAGCGACATGACGAATTTTGGGGGACCCAAAGTTCAGCTCATGAGCTGCAAGCGAGCAAGAGTCGTCAACTGCCGCGCAACTGTGGGACGTTTGTATCATTAGCCCGATATCGTGACCAGAACTTGAGTATTTCCACACCTCTGGGATTGCCCGACCCTCTGTGGAAATGGGAGCAAGCTGATGAGGACTGAGCCAAGTGAGACGCTCGTAGCCCCAAGCGGAATTAGGCGGGATTTTGGCCGGAAGCGGATGTTTTGACTTGTTGAATTCCAAAGGTCTTGAACAACAAGCGCACACGCTTGCCCGGGTAAGCCGTGCCCGGATGTTTCTCTTCTTGCAGGCTGACAAGGAGAGCTCTGATATACGGCGATTTTTCTACAACTCTACACTTATCTCGCTGAGGCTCGATGCTCAGAAATCCGGGCGGGCGAGGTCGCTTGCAATTGACGTCAGCGCCAAGAGGTAGACGCCCGCGGCGTTAAAGCCAAGGAAGCCGCAAGACTCGAGTTCTGGGTCAGAAAAAGTGGTGGTTCATTCAGACAACGGCGTGTACGGCGTATTTTGGTGATACCAGTGGTCCAGGGGCAGAGCTGAGGGTGATATGCTCGGTACAGGATTGTAAAGACGAGGCCGAGATGACCATTGGATGCCGGGGGTGCTACCGAATTGGGCGGCGATCACGCTTACGAAAGCAGGGAAAGTCAACTGGAAAGGGCACAGCGCGCAGTGTCTCTACCGAGGCTGTCCTCTCCCTGCATTGCCCATCCGCAGACCCTCCCCGATATCCTCAGCTGCGACTTGCATCGCTTGGCATTGGCATCTCTACATAAGCTGTAAACAATCACGACCCCTCCCACTTTGACGACCCTCACGCTGCTCGGACGGTAGCTCCACTTGACGACCTCCCCTTCCCTCCCAATCTCGGCCTCTTATCGCCAACCCTCAACGCCTCAGACGACACCGTCAAGCCGAAGAACGACATGCCTTTCCTCGACACATTACAGAATGCTGCTATGAAGGTGCTTCCCGAGAGGAAGCAATCTCTTCCCATGCCCGCCTCCACCACCGGAGGAATCGGGAGTGCCGGAGTAGTGCCTTTCGAAGACGACGTGAGTCCTGTTCATTTTCCCCAATTCGCCCTTTCTGCCCCTTTGCGCCACGTCGCGTCCGGACACGAACGGCGTGAAGCGGTGCGCGATACTCCGGACGCTGCCCAGCGGTTTCCGCCGCGCGCTCAGCGCTCAACTACTGCGGCACGGCGTACCCGTCTTTGCACGCGTCGCGCGTTACGTAATGTTCATGTTCCTTCAACCTCCCCCCCACCGCGTATATGACCACCTTCGCCGACACTGGAGGATACCTGGTCTTTCTGCTCTTCATTCCTGTTCTTTCGACACTATGGATATGGGTGCATCCCCCCTGGTCCCTGCCGATCGTTGACCGCCACAACTGACGCGTCTTCCTGCGTCCCTTAGATGATTGTCTCAAAACCAGCAATAGTATTCTATGTCTCACAAGCGTTCTTCAACTTCCTCGCGATGTGTTGTATGGCGTCCATTTCTGCATTCCAAGCGAAATGGAAAGTAGGACCTTGTAAGTGCGCAGCCATCATATACCGCGCCCCTTGCCTGAGCGCTTTCCAGCCGGCCTCAGCGGATTTGCAGTCTTCGTGTCGGTCACCGGCATTCTGTTCTCGCTCTTCCTACTCCTTGTTCCCGTCATCTACGAGAAGTACGACAAGGGCGCCCGTCTCGCTCGCGCTCTCAAGGAAGTTCGTGTTGGGTTCATCCTCTCGGGCGCTGGAACTGCCGTCAGTCTCCTCATATCGTGAGTGCCGCCCGACTTCCTATAGCGCATTGGTTGTTAACACACATGTGCAGCTTCATTGTGACTATCTCGGCGTGGACGGAGGCGGGCTGCAAGAACGCAGACAATGACCCTCACGCCTCCCTCGGCGATGACTTCAAGAAAGGGCTCAGTGGGTTCTGCAGCACCAAGAAAGCTGGAGCTATCTTCTTCTGGCTCACCTTTGGTACGTGACGTCTTCTATGCTGTAGCATCATGCGTCGCTTACCCCCTCCCCTCTACCAGTGTTCTGGTGCTGCACCCTGACGCTCGCAGTGCTGGACTGGCGCAATGGCAAGTCTTCGCGCGCCCGCGACCCCCCTTTCACGCACCCTATGGAGGCTTCGGAGGGCTCGGACTACAGCCGCGCGAACGACGACGACGACGATTACACGGACGAGGGTGCTCAGCAGAAGCCTTTCTCTGACAACTCCAACAAGCCATACTCGCCCTTCAGCGACTCTAACCGGCTATCCGGTGTCTCCACATCCCCATCGTACCAGGCGCCCGCCTCCACCCCCTTCGCGAGCAGCCAGGCTGCACCACGTCCGAGCATCGATGCCTACGGCGCGTTCTCCGACCCTGCACCGTCCGGATTCGCTGGCGGCTTCTCTGCTCCTCCTCAAGTTGTCGATGATACGCCCCGCGTCAGCCGAACGATGCAGTACGCGGACCCATATGCTGCAGTCCGGGCATCCATCGCGACTGGCCAGTCCGCTCCCGGTAGCGGTGCGGCGACGCCTCCCTCGGGCGGACCTCCCCCACCGGGCTACTCGTCGTACGGTGGTTACCGGTGAATGGTCCCATGCGGGTCCCTTGGACACTTGGAAACACTTATTGTAGTGCATCGGAGGGCGCGGACGCTGTCACACAGAAGACTCTGCTACTATAGTTGCTTGGTGACATGGCTACGGTTTACGCTAACTTATCATGGCCACGATTTCCCCATCTGCATCTAATCCGTTTCTCATGTATGACTACAGCTCCCATCTACACGAATTTTTTCTCTCCTCAGCTTGTGGTGCTTTGGACTGAGGCGTGCGTGTCTGCCAGAACTGCGCGAGCGTCGAAGTGGTACTGTTAGTACGAGCGCCTAAAAGTGCTGACCGTGGGAAATTAATATCGCGCGTTCGCGTCGCGTTATTTACTATTGTGTATAGCCAACCTTGTTCTGTTTCACCCATCTGCTACACAGTCTAGTCTAGTACTATGGCCCCGCGGCCGCGCGACCCCCCACCCGCCCCCGGCCTGCTCGCCTCCGCTTTCAGTTTTGTTACGCGCGAACTTGGATCTTTTGTGACTGCTGCCGCTGGAGGGGAGGTCGAATCAAGGGTGAGTTGGTTCAAGTAGTCGCGCGCTGAGTAGGGTTAGGAGATCTGACTGGTTGGGTCGCATTGTAGCAGCCACACCAGGAGGATCAGCCGGAGGCGTCTTCTTCGCGCGTTACACTTGATGGGAAGCGGCGGACGCGCGACGAGGCGAAGGGGGAGAGGGAGAAGGAGAGGAGGGGGAAGCGCGTCAGGAAGAGGAGCGAGGTCGAGAGCGAGCGGGCGCGGGCGAGGAGGCGCGTTCGGAAGGAGGACGAGGACGGTAGTGATGATGAGCGGGATCGCGCGTTGAGGGCGTTGAAGAAGAAGGTGCAGCCTGCGCCGAGGTCGAGGTCCTCCGAGCGGGCGGCTGCTGATGATGAGGACGGTGAGTTGTGTCTCGGATCCGCGCTTCGAGGGTGCATGATGATTGACGGTGATTCGCGTGGTGGCTTGCTATAGATGAGCCTGCGTTACCCCCACCCCCGAAGAAATCTGCGAAGAAGAGGCGCGAGACGGCCGAGGACCCAGGGCGTATTGCAGATGTGGCTAATGTCGTGGAAGAGCCGGATGCGCCCCCACCCAAGAAGAAATCGGCGAGGACTGCAGATAAATCTCCTGGTGCGTCCGTCCCTCCGCTCATATATTTGCCGTGAAACCAATACATATGCAGATCGGAGCGAGCTTATGCCCCCTCCGCCTACCCCGATGCGATCCCCTCCTTCCCCCGCTGCGCTCCTGATGACGCCTGCTCCGACCATGCCTGGATCCCTATTTCCCCGTTCCGCCTCTCTTATGCCCGAAACAGTACCTCGGAAACATCAGCGCGCTGTCCCGCGCCTACGCACACCAACCCCGCCCCCTCCGCCCATTGAGCCGATCGTGGAGGAGGCCGAACCGGAGACCGCACAGAGTGAACACGAGGAATCATCTCGACGAGGACGGACGCTGAAAACGCGTACCGACCAGACGAGAGATCGAAGTGCCGAGGTTGCAGCGCCTTCTCCCGTGCGCGAGTCTTCCCGCCATAGCAATGCCTCCGGCAGAGATGCGAGCAGCTCGAGGAGGTCCCTTGATGAGCCGGTGGAACCCGTGCATCGACCGCGGTCGTCGAAGGGCAAGGAACGCGCATGGGACACCTCCGGAGAGGTACGAGTCCGGGGCAAGGAGCGGGAATTACAGGAGGCTAGAGAAGAGCATGAACGGCATAGCCGCGATCGTGGTGACGGCGAGCGTGATCACGACAAGCAGCGCATCCGGATGCTGGAAGAGGAAGTCGCGCGGCTCCGAGCAGAAGTATGTCTTCTGTTGGAGTGCCTCAGCATAATTGCTAACAGGAATACCTCTTAGCTCGCATTGAAGAACAGCAACAGCATGATGCCTCCTCCCCCGCCACCACCGCCTCCGCCTCCTCTGTTCCGCTCACAGGCACCTTCAACACTGTCTGGGGAGAGCGGGAACTTCCTTGCATCTGCACGTGCAGGTCTGAAGCGGACTGAGCCTCCCGTTGAAGCCCCGATTAACAGTGTGGCATATGGCGCACGCACGAAGAAGACGGGGCAGCCGACAGTCAACGTGCCGTCAGACAAGATGGCGGCGTTCCTGCGGGAAATGAAGACCGTGCGATTACGGCGGGTGGGAGGACTAACCGGCAATACGTCTATGGGTCCTCCTGCGAGCACGGCGAGAGCCGCAGGAGCGGGAGTGAGCGAGCTAGACCGCAGTACGATTTCGACTAGGATGAGCAGGGCGAGGATGGCGGCTACGCTGGGAGAGAGATCATTCGATCTAGGCGTGGCTGCTAGCCTAGAGACCGGCGCGAAGAGGAAAAGAAGCGTAGTTGAAGAAAGCAGTGGTGAGTTTGTGTGCTAGAATTTTCTGCATGCAGTTCTCATCGTCGTCCTTGCAGCGGGCCCTTCCAAACGGCGAGAGACGAACCGGCTGGCAGAAACGAGGCCGTCAGCTCCGAGCTCGCAGTCGCTTCCCTCGAGCTCGCAGTCTTCCGCCTCCAGCGCGAACTCGTCCTTTTCCTCGTCAAGTGGTCGGACTTCGAGCTCGCGCACGAACTTCTTCGAGGCTGCTCCGCCCCGGACACAGCCACCGCGACCCAAGACGAACGCACCGCTACGGATATGGCCGACAGCCTCCACCGCGGAAACGGACCTCACGACGCCGTCACTATGTTCGGACAACGAGAATGAGCAGTCGTCGCATGACGACAAGCTTCCGGACACACCCTCTGACTCGGGACGGAACCGTACCGAGGAGAAATCCGCCGCCCCGCCCGAACGCGTGCCTAAACTAGAGCCGGAACACGAAATCATCGACGTCGATGCGCTGGAGACGCCCGCGAGACCGCAGCCCTCAGCTGCGAATAAGAGGGATCTATTCGCGCGGCGCCCACCCGCGTCGCCACTGCCCGCCTCGGCGAAGTCGCCGGACAAGCCTAAGCCGCCTGCGCGCGCTGCGAAGTCGAAGATCCCGCTGGCGCTGCCGAGAAGGGTGCCTGTGGTCGACGAGGGGTCCGAGAGCGACGATCCCCTTGCTGGCCCGCCGTCGCGGCCCGAAAGTCGTGCCCGGAGCTATGCCGCTCGCGATGACGCGCCCCGCGCAGGTCCGTCGCGTGTACGCAGAGATCTAGAGTCAAGCCCGTCACCGCCTGCACGGAGCCAGCCGCGCGCAGTGGGCGGCGACGCACCGTCGGAGGGGCGGATGACGAACCACGCGCGGAGGCGGCTCACGCTGGACGACGAGCTGCGCCGGGCTGGGGACACGCTGTGGCAGCCGTCGGATGAGGAGGATGCGGATGCGGCGGGGGCTCAGGACGAGTCCGAGCCGGACGTGGACAGCGGGGAGCTCGTCGCGATGGGCACGCGGAGCAGCAAGCGGGGGTTCTTGGCGAGGGGCGGCGGGGCGGGTGCGCCTGTGTTCATGGGCGAGGGGTATGTGCAGGGCGCGTCGGCGGCGGAATGGCTGGCGACGCGCGCTGAGCGGTCGAGGAGCGGGACGGGCGAGAGTGGCTCGAGGAAGCGGCGGTGAGGACGTGTACGTGCAGTCGGAGCAGTGGGTATGTTGGACATGCGCGTGGGGATCTAGTCGTCGATTTGTCTGTCTTGCTCTCGATTTGTTGTCTTGTTTCGCAGATATCTATATCAGTATGTCCCTGCAGGGTGTGCAGTGTATAGTATTGTATATAGGTAGACCGTGTCATTATAGCCCAAGTTCCACGTCTCGTTAAGGTGTGCTACCTCGAGTTTGACAGCGCCTGCGCGCTTCATGAGCCGTGCGCCGGGGTGTCATATTGTTTCGTTGGCAGATGTGTGCGAGCACAGAGGTACCACGGCCGGATGGCCAGACGGGTGAGAAATATGGATGAAGACCTGGTCGCACGTGGTCGTGATTGAGATCGAGATTGGCGAAGCGGTGGTTGGAAAGACGGGGAACGCGCTCGGACGAGGCTGCTGGGCCGCTTGACATTATCCCAAGGAACACGCCATGGTAAACATCGACGACATACGTATCGTACCCACGAAGGACTTCCTCGACAAAATCCTGCCCATCCATCACTCAGTCCTCGACAAAATCTACACAAATGTCACGAAACTCGAGCCGGGGCTCTATGGTGAGGAACGACGCTGGAGGG
This sequence comes from Trametes versicolor FP-101664 SS1, assembly GCF_000271585.1. Lineage (NCBI taxonomy): Eukaryota > Fungi > Basidiomycota > Agaricomycetes > Polyporales > Polyporaceae > Trametes > Trametes versicolor. The sequence continues at coordinate 1,941,959 of NW_007360327.1, forward strand.
GCTTTCCACCCAGCGGGGAAGCGTTCGAAGAAGATCAGCTCTATCCGCCGTTCGTCGAAGCTGCGAACAAGATTGCGGATGCGGCGAGGAACGTACACAAGGACGAAGACGATCAAGTCCGTGAAGCTGTCTGGGTGGACTACCACTCTAGCACTCCGCAACCTCTCGACCCCGACGATGGCGTTGAATGCGTTCGGCCCGATTGCGCACTCGCGCTGGGTGGGATGAGAAGCACAATCCAAGAACTTGAAGATCTTTCTATTCCGGTAAGCTTCGCTGGCATGTGATGAGTATGTGTGAGGCGCCTGCTCATGACTTAGACTAGGCACAGCAGAAGGAGGCACTCTGGTGGCTACAGTGTGTGGCCCCAGTAGAGGCCAAACGCGACCACCGCCAGAACGCGGAAAAGCTCGTCGCTCAGCTCGTTGATTATCTGCGCTTGACCATGGTTAAGCAGCAGGACCGACGTTTTGCGCTCGGCCTCATCCTCAGTTGCGATGAAGTCTCTGTTTGGTGCCTCGATAGGTCTGGGGTGCTAGGCATGGACGTGCCAATCAAGATACACGAGGTGCGGTTTGAACTCTGTCGTGCACGCTTGGTCTGACTTGGAATGGCAGAACCCAAGGGAATTCGTTCACGTCATGGCCGCGTTGGCCATCTTGCCTGCACATTGTCTCGGCTTTGACCCTAGCATGCGGCTCGCACGCGAGCCTCGGTCCCCCATTCACACGTACCGACTGTCGTCACAAGGCCCGGATAGGTTCGACATCGCAGTGTACAAGAAGAATGAATGTGCAACGCAATGGGTGATCACCACAGAGAAGGACACCTTCTTGACGCTGAAGGCGCTGAGTGAGCTTCGCACCGACCAAGTGATTGGCAGCGGCTGTGTGGTGTGGGCGGTCGTTCGATATGATGAACGTCACCAAAGTCCGGACACGCGCGCGGTACGGTCTCTCGTGGTGCACTTCGTCGCCGTGTATGTGCACTCATCACGTTCCGCAGGTTTATGTGCTGAAGCAGTGGTGGAAGTCTGAGGGCGGGGTGGATGAAGGTGCTATGTACGAGCACCTGCAGAAGATCAGCGATGAGACACCCGACCCAGATGCACAGTACATTGGCCGGATGCATTACCACGAGACTGTGAAAATTGCGGGCGAGGCCGACAGCACTGACGGTCTCATACAGAGGGGCCTCAAATCGGCGCCAGTGCCTCCAGCCCCAAGGCCTGTAGCCTCCCAGAAGAGATATCGCGACATCGATGAAGACATGGAGCTACTTCATGGGAGAAGTGTACCCATCATCATTGATGACATGGTCGCGCTATACAACGTCGGACCAAACGCGACAGCGCCCCGGAAGCGCACTCGTATGCGGGTCATCCTAGCGGTGTTCGGCTGTTCTATGAGGTTCTTCACTACGCTGCGGGAGCTAATTGAGCTCCTTTTGCACGGTGTTCGCGGTATGTGTCGGTCTTATATGTCAGTGTTATGATGCCCAAGCTGAGCTACTGAAAGGACATCGGTTCGCCTACGTCCACGGCGTCCTTCACCGCGACGTCAGCGCCGCGAATCTGCTTATAGCTCCAGCTGATAGTGGGACTGGCCCGCAGCCCCATTCTCAGGGCGTTCGAGGCTGCCTCATCGACTTCGGCCATGCGAAAAGAATTCAAACCGTGGCGGAGCGCAAGATCAGTTTCGAAGAAATCGATACTCCCCTTCTTCCTATGTACCTTCAAGCATGGGAGTCGCCGCCGGGCCAAGTGAGCGAAGCGGTGGTCCAGCGCGCTCATCATCTAATCAGGCTCCGGTACGAACGCTCTAACCCACCGGAGCACCCCACTCTCATCGGGACCAAACCTTCTGTGCCACCGGCGTACTACATGATGAACGTCGTCCAATACATTCACGCTGCGTTCCGCTATCACAAGAGTTCGGGGCTGACACCGCCGGCGGACGATGTTTACACTCCAGAGGATTTGGGTTGGAACACGGCATTGCTGGTATGTTATTGTTGTCCATCACATTGTTGTCAAAGGTTGATGGTACTCTAGACACCTCCTCGCGAGTCTGACACCACTTCCAACACCACCCCGAAACGAGAACCCCGCTCCGTGAGTGACTGCCCTGTTACACCGTTGTCCTCATTGATGTGTATTCCAGGGCACTCCCCCTTATGCTAGCGCCAAGATACTTAACTCGGGCGGTGTCACAGTCGGACGGCATGACTCCGAGGTGACAGGCGCTCTGCAATCTTATCCGGTCGTGCATGATGCAATTCACGACATGGAGTCCTTCTTCTGGGTCTTGCTCTACATATGCATCACACGCTCAGGACCAGGTGGCGATCGGCGGAAGGAACTCACCGAAGACTTCAACGCTGCTAGTGAGCCCAGCCGCACACAGATCTTGGAACTGCGCCGGATGGTCCATTGCTTCTTCGATGGTGGCCTGGAGATCATCGCGTGGAACAAGAAGGATCTGTTCGAAAGCTCCAGCAAGGAGTTCGAGACGCACCTCCTTGTCCACGTCCACAGCTACTTCGAGCCGCTCAAGCCCTTGTTGCGTCAATGGTGGGAACTACTGTTGCTTGCATACAAGTTCGAGGGCTACGAGTACCACAACATCCACAAGTTTGTGATCGAGCTTCTGGAGAGGGCATTGGAGATGGTGCGCGAGCTCCCGGCCAACAAGTCGACGGACGACGAGCAGCGAACCCGGAATGCGGCAAAGAAGAGAGACGACTTCGTGCACGGGGTCACCCATGCCAACGTGCTTGTTCGGGCAGCGCAGGTCGGAATAGCTGAGCCTCCGTTAAGCCACACTGGGATTCGAACTACGGCTGCTTTCGATGGCACTCTGGAGTCCGAGAAACAGCAGGCTGTCGGCGCGCGCGACGTCCCGCCGTCCCCGACCTCTCCCATCAAGAAGAAGGCCAAGTATGTGCATGACCAGGTATCGTATGTCCCACCATGCCTCACGCTCTGATACGACTGACGCCCTATACCCAGGATTAATTGCCTTCTATGTCTTCGATACTGTCGTGGCATTACGTGCCTCACGTTCTCACTGTATACCAGTGATACTATGGATTTTGCATGGTGTCAAATGTAGTGACCTCACGATCGCGAGTAGACGCGTTTGTGGTGCCTCTGTGTTGACGGCCCAACTCACGCTGAATACGGCGAGGCATGATTGATGATCAATGGGACTGTTTCCGTAACACTACTTCTCACTGCCTCTGCCAAAGGGTCTTGTGTGCTTCTCATTTTTTGCGTGGGATTCGCGTAGCGTGGTCATGGCGGCGTCGGGACGTGAGAAAGGGGGATGACGTATGGTCGCACGCGGTGGTGATCGAGGATCGAGATTGGCTGGGCAGTGGCTGAGAAGCCTTCTGTCCTGTTCTCTTACTACGCTGAGCGTCGGACAGGGTCGGCGCAAGGGCGCGCGTTCTCCTCTGTCCATTACTCGCCGTGCATTCGTCACCCTCGGGACGCTGGTCTGACGCTGCCCTCTGCGGCAGACACGTCGGCCCACTCTCGACAGATCCTGTACCACCACACCCGCCACCATGGCCTCCACACCCGTTAAACCCCCGCAACCATTCACCCTGTACGCGTCGACCCTCGCCCGCACACACACCTACATCTCCCTAGCGGCCTTTATCAGTGCTCTACTCATCGGCTGCGCCCTCCATTACAAGAAGATCGTGAAGAATGGCGTAGCGGGTTACCCGGAGGAATGGTTCCCGTCCGTTTCTGCTACGTGAGCCTCCTAAACTCCACAAGGCTCCTGTCAGTGTATGTTCAACGCAGCACTCGGTAGGATTGGCGACTGGTACCCCGAGAGAAATATCTTCCAGATATTGATCGCTATCAACTCCGGTAAGAGATCTATGTAGCCGTTCCGTAGTTAAGAACCAAACTTACGAACTGGGCGTGTTCGCAGGCCCGCGCTTCGCTCTCGTCGTTCTGCAGTACTACCTGCAGCGCAACCCGCGCTCAAGCTTCCCGGGATTCCTGTTCCTTGTTGGTGTCCTCCGCACCCTCTCATGCGGCGGCTGGGTGTACATTACGTCTTCGGACGACCATGATGCCCACGACGTCTTGATGATTGGATATATTGTACTCAATATACCCTGGATGTTCGGCTCTACAGCTTGCACACCCGCCGGTCATGTTGCATCTAGGCGCAGAAGGTGAGCTCCTTAGTTTGTACATTTGGCAGACGCCTATTGACCTACCGAACAGGCGTTTGGCGTCGTATACGTGAGCCCCTCATGCATGAGAACTCTGGGGCATGTTATTGAACCAGCCCCAACAGCTTCTTTGCAGCTCTAGTGCCCATGATATATTTCTTCATACAGCACAAGGTTCACCGAGTGCCCGGAGGTAGCATTCGAGCTTTCTTTGAAACTTTCATGAATGCGCTGACTGGCTTGCACTTGCAGCATACACCCGGTACAGCTTCTTTGAATGGAGCCTCATCTTTTTGGATGTGTTGTACGACTCCTCGGCGGCGCTTGACTTCGAGGCAGCCGACCTGAAGGTGAGCAGGAGTCCTCTAGCAATATTTGTCTACCCCTCGTTGAAGCGACAACCCCTAGATCACTGTGGGCACATTAGTTGGCGGACCGTCAGAAGCAGATAAAATGTACCAGCAGCTTCACCGTCTTGCATGAGTACCACGAACTGAGACGTAGTCCGTAGAGTCGCATCGACAGCAGAAGTCGCAGCAACCCCTCTGCCCCCGGTAAATGAGAAAGACGCAAAGCAAGCCGGTAATGCGCCGCTGGGCGCCCCCGCCCCCGCGCAGCACCCGTCCATGTTCACGCGTGCGCGCCCGGCGATCGCCTTCGCCAGCGACGTGTATCTCTGTACGTCGTGCCCCTGCGCACCCGCCCTCCTTGCCCGCTGACCCCCCGCGCAAGCGTACATATTCTGGTCCGTGTACACCGCGCTCGTGCCCACGCTCTTCTACTTCTCCGTGTGGGAGCTCGGGTTCGCCGGGCACGAGCTCGCGCTGCTCGTCACGCTCGCACCAATAATACTCGGGATCGCGCCCCTGTGGGAGTGGGCGGTAGGGCGCGAGGGCCGTGCGATCCTGCATGGGCTCACGCTCGTCGGGCTCGCGGCGTACGTCGTGCCGAGCCCCTTGGGGCGGCTGTTGTTGGTCGCGTTTGCGAGCGCGAACGCGGTGGTTGGGGTGACGGTGGATTGGCTGGGGGGCGAGGGCGAGGACGTGGTGTACCAGGCGATAGGTGCGTGATCGCGTACTGTGGAGGAGGTTTGTGGGCGTGTGTGGGTGCTGACGCGAGCGGTGGCAGTAGCGGGCTTGGGCTTCCTCGTGTCGTCGCTGTCGAAGCACGCGAACCACACCAATAATCCAGGTATGCTCGTGCGCTTCCTGCGCCCTGCGTAGAGGCTAAATCGCTTCGACGCACTGCGCAGTCTGGCCATTCGTCGACGGCCGGTCGGGCGGGTACAACAAGACGGGCATCGCGCTCGCGCTACTCGCTATCCTCGAGTACGCCTCGCGCCCCCCTCCCCCTCCCCCCGCCGCCAAATCCAAGTCGCTTGCAACTCAACCTCCCGCGTCCGCCCCATCCCACCACTGGCTCCCCGCGTCCCTGGCGCTCGGCGTGCTCCTCTTCTCCCTTCACGCGCTCCTCGCAGACGCGAGCACGCTCATCGCGTGGTCCTGGACCGGGTACCCCGTCCGCGGGCCCGTGCCCGCCCTGCACGGCTCGCTCACGCACGTTGCGCAGGCGCTCGGGCTCGGGCTCGCCGCCCTCCTCCCCCACAGCGCGCGCGGGCACCCGTTGTGGCTCGTGTGGGGGGCGGGCTGCGCGTACGTGATGTATAAGGGCAGGGACTGGGCGGGGTATGCGGGCGGGCTCGGGTTCGCGGCGTTCTTGATGGGCGCGGTGCCGACGGTGTGGGCGCGCGCGGCGGAGGCGGGGAGGGGGAGGGAGGCAAGGACGATGGGGGTTGCGTGTTTGGTCGTTGTTGTGTATGATGTCGTGAGCACGTTCACGGTCGCGTATGCGTTCGTGCCGGGCGGGGAGATCTTCAGGGAGCGCACGGATCTGTGAGTGCACTCGATACGCCTGTGGGGATGCGATGCTTACGATCGCCCCAGTGTGCTCATCTCACAGGTCGCACTCATTGCGCTCGCGTTCGACTGGCGCCTCCCCCGGCGCCCTGCCTCTCCCTCAAGCCCCAGCCCTGCCACCACGCGCCTGTCCCGCGCGGCGCACTACAGGGTGCAGTACACGCTCGTGCTGCTGACCGCGCTCTCGCTCCTCGCGTCGCTCTGGCGCGCAAGCTGGCCCGGGGTCGTGCCGCGCCCGCACCGCGAGGCGGCGCGGATCGTGCGCGCGGGCATCTGGACGGTGCATTTTGGGATCGACAATGAGGGGCGGGACAGCCAGCGGCGGATGCGGGATCTGATCAAGTGCGTCTGCTTCGTTGGTTGGGGTGTGTGCGGAGCGGGGTGCTGACGAGGGGTAACCGTAGGGATATGGAGCTCGATGTTGTGGGGCTGTTGGAGACGGACTTGCATGTGAGTGTCTGCGCGAGATGAGATGAGGGGAGGAGATGGGCTGACGACCTTGCAATTGTAGCGGATTCCGTTTGGGAACAGGGATCTGTGAGTGTTGTTGCGTGTGCCGTTGTACCTCAGACGGACTGACCGTTCTCGCTCAGCACGCGCGTCATCGCGGAGGAACTTGGCTACGTATGTTTCTGGCGTCGCTTTAGCTTTCCGGCTCGAACCTCGGTCGCTCATACCGGACTTGTCAACAGTACGTCGACATTGGCCCTGGCCCAAACCAACACACGTGGGGCGCCGTCCTGCTGTCCAAGTTCCCGATCCTGAACTCGACGCACCACCTCCTCCCGTCCCCAGACGGCGAGCTCGCGCCCGCGATCGAGGCCGTGCTCGACATGTTCGGCACGGAGGTGACCGTCATCGTGTCTCACAACGGCCAAGGCAAGCCTCCCCCAATGTCCTTGCCTTTGCATCTGCGTCGGACGCTGACTTGTCCTGAGCAGAGGAAACGCCGCTCGACCGCGAGCTGCAGTCGACGGAGCTCGCGCGCATCATGGCCGCGGCGGACCCGCGCCCGGTCATCTTCCTCGGGTACGTCGTCACGAAGCCGCTCGCGCCGCGCCCGGCGCCGTACGAGATCATGGTCGCGGACGAGCGCGTGCACGACATCGATGCGGACGACTACGATAGGTGGTGCGTGCACCCCCTGCCTTGTCTTTGTTTAGCGTGTGCAGGCTCACCGAGGGACAGGTGCGAGTATATATTCTACCGCGGGCTGTACCGCACGGCGTACGCGCGGGTCTCGCGCAGCACGATCACGGACACGGAGATGCAGATTGGGCAGTTCGTCGTGCCCCGACACGGCGCGGGCATCGTGGACGACAGCCAGGAGGCGCGCTACATGCGCGCGTGGAAGGAGGAATTGCCTGTGGACCACGTAAGTCCACATTCCTGATGCGTGTGTCTTGTCGACTGAACACGGCGGTAGTGGTTCCCGATGGAGTACTACGAGCAAAACGGCGGGATGAGAGGCCATTTCTACCATGTGTTCGGCACGGTGAGCGCACCTTCGTTGGACTCACCTGACTGTGCGCTGAATGCGTGTGCAGCCGTTGTACTACAAGATCCCCGAGGGGGCGCAGGTGTGAGCATCCCCGGCGGTATAGCCGCCTGTCCTATAATGTCTTTTTGCTGTATATACTAGTGTTGTAAACTACTGTGTTGTACCCTGTACATGATTGAGCAGACCGTCACCCTCAGCGTCGTCGTGGTCATCGCTCCCAGGCTCGGAATGGTCTTCGCCTTCGATTGAGCCGGCGTCCTCCTCGCCGCTTCCGCTCGCGGTGTCCTCCTCGCCTTCTTCGCCGTCTTCCTCGTCGCTGTCGCTCTCCTCGCTCTCGTCTTCCTCCTCGGCGTCTTCGTAGAACTTGTCCAGATCCATGTACGCTGCCTTGCCGCCGTCCGGCCGCGTGATCGAGCCTGCGGGGGACACACCGCCCGTGGGCGTGAGGACGACCGGCGATGCGCGACTAGACGGGCCGATCGAGCGTGCAGCAGAGGAGGATTGGGACACGTACACCGGGGCCTGCGGCATGTCCGCCTCGGTATCCCGCAGCGACGAGTCGATGCCTTCTTCCAGCCAGTCGGGCAGGTACCCGTCGCCGCCCGTCCAACGCCCCGTGAGAGCAGCCAGGGACCCGAATCGGCCATGGTCGTCCTCTGTAAGTGTGTGTGAGCGAACGGCATGGTAGAGCGAACGTTGCGGCGAGTAAGCTTACCGTCTTTGGTGACGTCCTCATCTGGGCTGGCTTTTCCTTCGAACAAGACGACCTTGATCTGCTCACGGCGGAGGACCACGCCGCCAACGTCCTCGCGGTCTGAGTCGGCTTCGCCGTACAGGCCAGCGGTCACGCTGGACAGGAGCGCCCGGTACATACGCGCGCGGTCGCGCACGTCGTAGTTGGGGTCGTACTGCGCGAGCGAGCACACGTAACGGTACAGAAGCCCGATCGTCCGGTCGGTCGGGCACAGCACTAGGAGCTTCGCCGCGAGCGTGACAATTTGCAGCTTTACGACGGGGGTCTGTTCGAGGGGCATGCGGTCAGGGCGGAAAACGGATGACAAAAATGGGGAAGAAAGGCTTCACCTCTTGGATGAATGACTTTGCCATCTTACGTAGAACATCTGGGGCCCAGGGAGCGATGCCCTCGGGCCCTGCAGATGTAGTCCCGTTTTCTGCAGGAGCCGGGGAGACCGCATACTGCCCTACTAACCAGACCACACACGCTCGCGCTTTGGGATGGCGGATGTCATCGATTCGGCGGGCGAGACGGGAGATGATCTCCAGCGGAGAGAAGGTCTGTGGTGGTAGCCCGCCGGCGGCGATGACGTTCTGTTGCTGCTGTATGCGGATTTGTACTAGCGACTTCAAAACGAGGACGGCGTTGGCGACGATCACATCTGCCGTACTAACGTGAGCGATGGCGCAGAGTATATACAGCGGAGAGGATTACCATGCTTGCTCTGGATGAACGCCATTAGGGCCGTTAAACACTGCTGCGTTGCCTCTGGAATTATGCGCGCAATGTAGCCAATTGCTTGGGTCGCTTCTGCAACCAAATCGTCGTCTGCATCGTCTGCATAGCACTGCAAAATTCTTTAGCATATCATAGGTTGTACATGGACATGACTCACGATAAACTCTCGGAGAAGCGATGGATAGTTCTCCACGTTGATCACGGAGCGGAGAAGATGCACTTTGTCCTTCTTGACTTGTCGTGGGTCGTCCGCGCGTACCAGGAACTGCGTGTAAGACTTCGCCAAAACCTCCTAGAAAGCGATGGGGCGTATACGGTGAGCACGCTACCACGCGCACCATAGAGGCGACTCACGGAGAGTGATGAGGAAATCAAAACCAAATTGGTAAGGACTACGCGTTCAATCTCCCGAGAAATGTGCAGCAAGCGCAGCAGGGGCGGGACGATTTTGGGCAGATCAGACGACGGTCCAAGGTAGTAGAATGCACGTGCGACGCCAAGTACAACCTGGTAAGTCATGAATGAGGGCTCTGTCAAGTCACTGATACCCATTTACCTACAGCCGGGTTTTGCGACTGAAACAGTGGCTCGACCGAGGTCAGCAATAGCGCTAGGTCGCTATCGACCTCGAATGGTGTCGCTGCGTTCGCGTCTCTCGAGGGTATAGGTCGCGACAGCATGACGCGTGTATACCGGACGAGCAGGTTGAGGAGGTCGACTTGGCCCCATTCGTCCATGTCGATGAGGGTTCTACATAGCCGCCTGTAGTGTTGGTGCAGCAGGTCCAGCCGCGTCGGACATACCGCATCGAAGGCGATGGCCACGCTGCCGATGGAGAGCGGGGACTGGTCCTTCAAAAGCGTAGATATGATCCTGATGAGCTCGGGCTGGTGTGTGGAGTCTAAGCTGCGCCGAGTGAGTGAGCGTGCGAAGGACGGTGGGGGCACGGCAGACTGACTGGTATATCTTCGGGATGGCGAGCGCGGCTGCCTTGCGCACGTACGGGCTGATGTCCGCGGCGCACTTCTTAATAGCGAGAACGACTATGCTGCCAATCATGGGCACCTTGATGCCCGAGAGGACGCGGAGGGCCATGGCGCGGATGAGCGGGTTGGGGTCGGACAAGTCCTTCTGGAAAGTGTTGATTGAGAGGAGCGCAAGGTCGGGCTCTTGCTCGGCATAGCGGAGGAGGTAGATGTACACGAGCTTTCGGATCTCGAGGTTGTGCGAAGCGACGTTCTTGACGACTTGCGCGAAGAACTCGGAGACGTTGCGGCCTCTCGAAATGAGCTGCGGGGGAGACATGGATGTGAGCAGGGACTGCGTGGGTCCACATATACTCGCGGACGTACCGCGATGAGCCTCTTCATTGCCTCAAGCTTTTCTCTATCACTACTAGAATCGAGCTGCTTCCCAATGTTCTTCACTTTCTCCTCCGGGTTGTCAAGGAAGGCTGAGCCGGAGCCCCGCGCGATCGCGAGGTCCCTTGTGTGTTCGGAGAACGTTTCCTGCAAACGCATACCCAGCCTGGAGGCATTTTCAGCCAGCATGTTGAGATTCACCGCCGCCATGATGGTGTGTAGGGTATCACAGGGAGATACGGCGCGTGAGATGGGCGTGAAGAGCAGAGCGCGGAGAGCGCGTCCATCTCTCGAGCGCCCATAACGTAGTGTCCATTGCGGAGTTGACGGGCCGTTTAGTCCGCGCCCCTCCCGCTCCCTCCGCGTTCACTCGGTTAGCTCAGGCAGTCAGACGAAATGGAGTGGTCGAGGAAGCCAATTATCGCGCCTGAATAAGATTGCGTGCTAGGTAATCTGCAGCAGCAAGGTATCGATAGCATGCTAGACGAGGGGTAAAAATACACAGCGCACACGACTAATGTAATCAAGAAACAACAACATATGCGACGACAGAGGTGCACGATGAGATGAGAGACCGCGGATCCTTATACTGTGATGACGAGCGGGGAGATAGACAAGCCACGGCGAGACGCAGACTAAAAGCACAGAGAAATATGTTACGAGATAATACCAGGCCGGGGCGGCCAGTCCGTCCGACGCCTTGCGTTTGCCCATCCCTCCTCTCCTTCCGTCTAAGTGGACTATGATGACGGGTAGAACGCCCATGGCTGCTCTACCGCCGGCATCGGCTGGTCCCACTTCCAGTTGTCCGATGCGTTGTAGAATGCCGACTCGCCGCCGTCGAACGCCCGCCAGAGCTCCTGCGGGATCGTGTCCTCGTTCGACTCGCTCTTGGGCTCAGCAATCTTCGCCGTATCCGTGCTGGAAGAGGCTGAAGGGTGCGCCTCAGTCTCCGACGCGGATCCTGGACTAGGACCGACTGACGACGATGCCTGCACAAGGTCCGGGGTCGCCGCCTTCGACCCCGAGTCTTCCTCCGGGAGCCCGTAGGATGTGAAGTCGAAGAAATCTGAGGGGTCCACCGTCACCGCAGACTGTCGTGGCGACGAGCTCCCGATGGTGATGCCGTCGAGGAAGCTCGTGCCTGCTAGCGATGATAGCGCGCTGTCGTCGGACATGTCTGGGTACGCCTTCAAGATCTCGTCTAGGTGGTCGGCGATGTGCGTCTTCAGGCTGTCCTGCCCGTCGTCTTCGCTCGTCACCTGGTTGAGCCAGTTCGACATCTGCTCGAAGAACTTGATGGCCTCCTCGTCGGTCTTCACTGCGTCTGCCTCAGCCTGTCGCTTGGCGAGGACATCGTTTGGTGGCTCATCGAACTCCATCTTGATTTTCTTAGCCGCGGGTGGTGCGGCGGCAGAAGTCGACGGCGTCGCAGGCTCATCCTCGCGCTGTCGCTTGGAGCTCGAGGTCGACTCTGGTGTAGGCGCGCTCGCTGGTGTCGCAGGCGTAGCTGGGGGCTTCGCGTCCGCGGCCGGACTCGCAGCGGAAGGACCGGCGGATGCTGATGGAGGGACCTTCGACACTCTACGCGGCTTTGGTGGCTGCTTCGGCTTCGGCGCAGGCTTGTTCCTGGGCGACTTCGGCGTCTGCGGGGAGCTGACGGCATGCGTCGGGGTGGGCGCACTCGCGGCGGGGGTAGCGGCGGATGCGGAGGGAGTCGGGGCGGAGGGAGTTTCGGCGATAGGCTTGGGCGTGGGCCTTTTCTGGATCGGTGTCGCGGCAGAAACCACGATGGGGGAGGAGGCGGAGCCCGATGGCGCGGGGTGCGCGACAGCAGGCGGGTGAGGGTTCTGAGGGATTTGTGGCCGTTGGGGGACGGCGTGGGGCATGCCCTGTGGACCAGGACCGGGTGGACCAGGCGGGCCTTGTTGACCTTGTTGACCTTGTTGTCCCGCGGCCTGTCCGAGCGGCGTCATAGCCAAGACGTACGACTTGAACGCATCCGCCGCGGACTGCACCTGCCGGATCATTTGCTTGATCGTCTCCAGCGGGAGGAAGTACCTTTGTGAGCCGTTGCTGAGCTGGTCGCGCTGCTGTTGCACCGCGTGGACCTATGCGATGTTAACCTTCTAGTCTCCAAAACGAGTGCGTAGTGAACTTACCATAGCCACCAGCTTCTTGATCGCATCCTCCTTCATGACGCATGCGTAATGGTGCAACTTCTGGTCGAGCTCCGACACGAGACGGTAAAGCTGCTCGAACGAGGTGTTGTAGTCCAGACGCTGAGCGTCGGGCACCACGATACTACGATTGCCGAAGGTTTGGCCTGTTCACGCCATTAGCATCTTCGTGCATCAAAATGTGCCATCTCGCTTACCCTTGCACTCGTCCTTCACCCTCGCCACCATCTCCAACGCGAGCTGCTGCTGAGCTGCGGAAGGCCGGACTGGCCGCATCTGAAGCGTGCCCGGCTGCTGCTGCTGCTGGGCGGGAGCCATCTGAGGCATCGCGCGTACGGCCATGCCATGGTTAGGGCCCTGCGAGTGCATCTGCTGACCGTTTGGCTGGCCGAGCGAAGACATCCCGTTCTGCATAGGCATCCCGTTCTGCTGCGGCATCTCCATCATCGGGTTCGACACGTTCCGCTGGGGAATGCCGCCGGCCTGATTCTGCCCGTTCTGCGAGTTCTGCTCGACACCGTTGTGGAAGCTGCGCTGCGAGTCGTGCATCTCCCGCAGCTTGACGCGGTTCTGCTCGACGAGCTGGATGACGTTGTGCGGGACGCCGCGACGCTGGAGCTCGGCGGCGGGGATGACCGAATAGCTGACGAGGTCGCCCATCAGCTTGGGCTCGGGCACCTCGTTCGCGGGCTTGTGAGCAGGGACACCGGCGGGAGCGGGCTGTCGGTTCTGCGGTTGTTGAAGGCCGTTCTCTAAGGCTGCCTTCCGCTGCTGCTCTAGGTGCGCTTGAGCCCGGCGGACCATGGACTGGCGGTACTGGAGATCGAACCCGAGCAGGAACTCCTTGTAGATGGCCTGAAGGCGATGGGCGAACGCAGGCCCGGAACGAGCGGGCTCCGTATCCGTGCCAGGAATGTTGACGAAACCGAGCTTCGCACCGATGATGGCCCATAGGTCGCTCTCCGCCTGCGCTTGCTCAGTAACAAGACTCGTTACGAAGAGTGATGCACGATGCTTACCCGATTGATGCCTCCGTTGAGGAATCCAGACTTGATCACCTCGCAATGCAGCTGATACAAGTCTACTTGGCGGTTCTCGTAGAGGAGCAGCGACTGGTCCTTCGGGGTTTTCGCGAGCCAGCTCTTGTACACTGCCTTGAACGCCTCTTGAGCCATCGGACGCAGGACGAAGCCTTGAAGCTGTAGCGCGAGCTGCTGCTGTTGTATTGCTGCCGCCTGTGCCTGTGCCTGTTGCTGCTGTTGCTGCTGAGACTGTTGAGGGTTCTGAGCGGGCTGTCCGCCCTGTCCACCCATGCCCGCGTTCGCGAAAGCACTCGACATCCCGTTCTGAGGTTGCTGTGAACCGGAGGGCGTGGCGCCAGCGTTCATCACCTGGAGAGGGGTGGTGACCGTACGCATGTGGGGATTCTGCTGGGACGCCATCATCTGCGGCGGAAGCTGTGGCGTGCTCATCTGGAGGTTGGGCTGCTGGCCGTTTCCGTTCGGCATGAGGTGCGATCCCGAGGGTCCCGGGCGAGGGCTGTTGAACTGATGGGCAGGTGACGCCTGCTGCTGCATCCACGCGACCTGAGCTGGGTTCTGCGAACCATTCGCGACGCGTTGAGGAGGGACGGGAGACGTCGCCATCGAGTTCCTGCGAACGCCACTGTCAGTCAGAAAACCCTTTGACATACCCCTTGGAACGTACATGTTCATCCCATTCTGCATGGCCCCTTGTGCACCGGCATTAGCGCGGCCCGCGGCAACTTGCTTCACGAGGAGCATGATGCGGTCGAGCGCAGTACGGCGAGTGTTGATCTCTTCCTTAACTCTGTGGATCTCCGCCTCCAGCCGTTCGTTCCCCACCGTGATTTGCTGCTGCGCTATAAGGGCGCTAAGGCGGTTCTCGGCCTGCTGAACGCTTGTCCTCAGGTTGAGCACTTGAGTCTGCATGGTTTCTAGCGAAAGGCGCCCCTGCTGGGGTTGGGGTTGCATCTGACCGTCCTGGCCCGTATGCGCCTGCGCCTGCTGCTGCTGCTGCTGCTGTTGCTGTTGCTGCTGTTGCTGTTGCTGCATCAGCGCGTTCTGGCGGATGGCCTGCTGCATATTGGCCGGTGCGTTCATCGCGCCGCCGAAGAAGCCTGGAGGGAGCCCCTGGGGGCCTGCCATCGTCTGAGCATGCTGTTGTTGAGGCGCGTGCTGCTGCTGTTGCTGCTGCTGCTGCTGCTGTTGAGCTTGCTGTTGCTGCAACTGACGGAGAGCGGCCATAGCCTGCGCGCTTTGCACGCCGTTCTGGTTTTGCTGCTGCTGTGCGAGCATGAGATCGAGTTGGCGCATGGTCCCGCCCTGATTCGGAAACATCGGGTTCGTGTTGCGCCCCATCGCCTGCATGTGCAACGGGTTCGCCATGTTCTGAGCGGCTTGCGCGTTGCCAAATTGTTGCTGCGAAGGCTGGAGGCCGTGGGAAGAGTCGAGCGGAAATGGCGTCGCGTTGTTAGCGCCGAAAGGCATGCCGCCGAACGATAGCTGTTGCTGTTGCTGTTGTTGCTGGCGATGTTGCGCTATTGCCTGGGCCTGAGCCTGGGCCTGAGTCTGAGCAGAAGGGACGCCACGTTGGCGCAGGAAGTCCAGCATCTATAGCAGGATGGAAGAGAAATTAGTTAAATCGTACAGCGGAGGCGAGACAGCCCAGCATGATGACATAATCAGACGGGCGTGAGTAAATGCCTGAATAGAGATTAAGGCGGTGGAGAAAGCGATGGAGAGTGGCCTTGCATACTCTACCGGCGGATATCGAGAGACGCATAGGGTTTTGCGAGGACAACGGAATAAGGTCGTACGAGGGTGTTGGATCCGAAGGAAAACGGCGCGTGCGAGATGGGAAGACTGCGATGCGAAAAACGATCGACGCACCTGTTGCTGAGTCCCGTTCCCCTGAGCCTGAGCCTGAGCCTGAGCTCTGAGCTGCTGAGCCATCTGCTGTTGTTGCTGTTGATGCTGCTGCTGCTGTTGCTGCTGCTGCTGTTGCATCTGCCACATGCGGGTGGGGTCTATAGGCATACCGGGCATGCCCTGCTGGTGGTCCTGAGGTTGTGGCTGCGGAATGCCGGGCTGCCCGACGAGATGGTTGTTGGGAAACATGGACATTGGGAGGGTGGGATTGCGATCCGCCGCAGGGGCCGATGGCGCGTGGATGCGGGAGGACGGAGAGTCGGAAGACGCGCTGAGGGCGGAGAGGAGGGCGAGGGCCCGGGACGGGTGGGTGGGCCGAGGAACCGCACGAGGCGGCGGTGCTGGGTAGGGCGGGCGGCTTGCTCGTGGACGGATGCGCTCGACGGAGGGGAGGAGTCGGGCGGGGGGAGGGGCGGAGTGGGGAGGACGAGGAGGACGGTGGTGGTGGGAGGGAAGAGCGGTCGGGGGCAACGTGAGTTCGGCGAAGCCCTGAATAACGGTATACACGCTCAAACACAAATCTGTGGCGGAGCTTCAACGGGCGTCTCTCTCGCGCCTCACTTCCTCTCCTCTGCCTCTCCTGACCCATGCCCCCAGTCCACACAGGCGCACTCTCTGCCTGAGGTCCGTGTCGCCCCCCTCCGCTCCCTGACTGAAAAATCTTTCTGTGCTCGCAGAGAGGTGTGGTGCAGGGAGGGGTTATAGCCATTGTGACTGTCTGTGACGATAGGATGTGACGCCCCATATATGGCATATACGGGCGTCTGGGGTGGCTAGACGCGCATCGTCGGAGGAGGGAGCAGTGCCGGATCGAGCACGCTCTCCCTCTTCCAGACGGCGAGGGCAAGGTCAGGAGAGCGCTGTGGCCAATGGCTTCCGCGCCTGGACACTCCTCCCTCGACGCCGTGCATCCTGCTGTCCGTCTGCACCCGTCTCCCACCAGTCCTCGCCGTACGTACCCCCCGCTATCTCGCCACCACGCATGCCAAAGGACATCTGACCGCTCGGGACGTTTCCCTCAATTCCTCAGAGCCCCCTCCCATTGGCACCTCTTCTCCCCCGTACATCCATTCCCCCTCCCCGCGACCCCCCAGTTCACAGGCCGTCGTCCTCCGAGCCCTTCCGGCGAATAATCGGCCGCTCCGCTTCCGCTCTCCGTCCTCCCAGCCAGTTCACCGTTCCAGATATGCGTATCTGTACCCACATCCTTCGGTCCTCACTACCAGTTATCCTGCCGGGGCGTCCTCCGTCTGCGGATGCTAGGCCCGACGGACTATCGGGCGGTGATGCTGTACAGCCCGCGCCAAGTGGTCGCTCGTGCAATGTCCTGCCGCCCGCCCTTGTCACT
Organism: Trametes versicolor FP-101664 SS1; assembly: GCF_000271585.1. NCBI lineage: Eukaryota > Fungi > Basidiomycota > Agaricomycetes > Polyporales > Polyporaceae > Trametes > Trametes versicolor. The sequence continues at coordinate 1,958,887 of NW_007360327.1, forward strand.
TCTGTCGCGTCTCGAGTTTCATCGCGCCGCACCGGGGCGCACGCGCGCGCGGACGCTACCGCCTCAAGCACTCGAGCTCCCCGACCCATAACCGCCCCGCCCGTACAGCTCGCGAGCTGCGGGCGTATGTCCTGACGCGTGGCCATCGCCTCCCGGACCGCGGGCCCCTCGGAAGCCCCCGTCGCTGTGCGCGCGCGGACGGCGTGCTGCGTGCGACATCGACGGAGGCTTTAGATGCGCGCGCGTTCCCGAGAATTGAGATGCGCACTCCCCAGATGCGGCTCGCCTGGTGGCGTTCCCACCGTTATGCCGGCGGCAACGGTGAACTTTGCATACTGGGACGCTGACGTCGTTTCTCGAGTGATGGGGTCACCGCTCGAGTGTCGACCGCGGCGGTCCCCGGGTGCTGCTGTATCACAACTTCTCCGGTACGCATCGAGTGAGAAATACACACAAACAAAAATCATAACGGTGGCTTTCAATAATTGTGCGTCACGAATACCGAGCGGTTCATCTCATTATTGCGTTCACGGTTCCATGACAGCATGTGTCTATCACGAGGCAGTCATATTCGGTTAAAATCCACGTTACGCCGCGCAGATTATCTCGCGAGGCATGTCACGCCCCGCCGCATCTGCGCTCGGACCCTCCACAAGCTGTGCTCCTCGCAACTCTCGATCCCGCTGCCGCCCTACCGCTACTTGCCGCACCAGCTGCATTGCACGCCTCGCCCTTCCACTCGCCATCTCGCCGCCGCCGGGCCCGCATTACCCTGGGGATATCACAATCAGCGTGCGCGCGCCCCGTCGTCGTCGCCGTCACCGTCACGGTGCTTCCCCGCGCGCCCAACAGCATCGAAGCGACTACCAGGCAATCGCGCGGGTCCCTGTCCATCGCGCCTCGACCCGTGCGTAACGTCACGCCCATCTCCCTTCCTGACGGCCGAGCCATCCTGGACGCCGGTCCCCGATGTTCGTGGGCGCCGCTGCGCCTCAGGGCCAGAGCTTAGGCCAGCGCGCGCCCGAGCCCCTCCGCCACGGCCCCGTCCAGCGTCCTCGACGGAAACGAGTGCGATCGCAGCTCAGTGCAGCGTTGCGCCCACTGCGGCCCGCGCTGCCGCATGTGCACCCAGTTGCCCGCACCTGGCACACCGTGACGCCGCAGGTTCCTGCCCGTGCACGTCCCTCGCGCCCCCGAACCTGTCGCCCCGTCCCGGGACCCGCGAGGCACGCCTCGTGTGCGCTCCGGGGTGCCTTCTGCGCGCGGGCCCGGGGCGCGGGTTTCCTGTCCACCCCCGAGGTGCAAAACTTATCCACTGCCAGCCCACCGAGGGTGTGGCTCTTCCCGCGAGGAAGCGCGAAGCTGCAGTTCGCCGTCGGGGCTGGCGCTGGGCTGAACCTTACGTTGCGGGTGGTCCGACTCCGGGTCTGGGAGGCGCGGCCTGGACCAGGGCCAGGGGCCGGGCGCGAAACTCTGCAAGTGCTGCTAGCGTTTTTCGGTGCGTGCGTTTTTCTTTTTTGTTGGGCGGTGGGTATGGCCTATACTTGGCGTAGTGCGCGTTGTGTCGGTGCGGGGGCGCGAGAGTGCGCGCATGCGGGTGCCATGTGCTGGGCGCATCGCGGGAAGTCACTGGCGAGCTCAGCGAGCTCAGACTCCGAGGTGCATCCGCCCCGAGGAGCTTGAGCGCGTATCTAATCTACAACTTTATGTAAATTTGTCGAGATCTATATTCGGCCTCGAGCTTAAATTTGACGAGAATACGAGCTCCACGGGGATGCCTATGTCATTGGCGCTACGCCCCCTGTGCGTGGGTGGGCCTGTCACGGTCGTCTACCAGTACTGGTAAGACGTACTCGGGATGCCGAGCGTCATGGTTGCGACGGTCGACGCGGAGAGAAGCCAGCGTTCATGCGGGTCGCCGCTGGGAAATTGCGACCAGGCGTCCAGCTTTCGTGTTGAGGCCTGGCGGCGGCTGACCTGCTGCGCCCCGTACAGCGTGACATTGCGCCCGGGTTCGGTGTCGATATCGAGGATCGTCGTCCCCGCGAGAACGGGCGTATGCCAGCGGACAGCGAGCCCAAAGTCACAACCCGAATGCGGGGTAGCACCGTCATGCGGCGAGGGTGGGAGGCGCCAGCGTAGTGGGGAGGCTCGCGGAGGCGGAGGACGATGACGGCGAACGGAGCGGGGTCTCGAGCTATGGGTCTTGTATGTGGTTATATTTATACAACTCTCCGACAAGCACAGTCATTACCTAGCTGTACACTTATGTACACACGATCCAGAAAAAAGAGAGGGAACGAAAAGGGGAGAGGGCGACGAGACGAGGGGAGTGTCCGGTGCGTGCGCGAGGCCCGTCGAGTCGAAGCAGTGATTATCCGGCGGGAGAAGCAAAGGGCGGAAGGGGCGAAGGAGGGACGGGGGTGAAGGAAGGGTGGGAGGAGATAAGACGAGGTGGCCACGCGGGGGAAATAAGGCGGTTTCGGACGGGCGTGGCGGGCCTTGTCTAGCATACAATACACGGAGAAGGCGGGCGAGAGCGCAGACAGTCTACAATGGAATAGATAGATAGGTGTGATCGTGACGGCCAGTTGGCCGGAGGTCGTTACGTGCGGAAAAGAGGAAGGCGGGATGCGATGGGCCGGCACCGCGGATTACAACAGGTCCTCTTGGTTGGAAGCGTCTGGTCGTGGCTCCGCCTTCGGCGTCGCGTTGTGCTCGTTCTCGTCGTACTTGATAATCAGCGACGGACCCGCTTCAAGGATAATGTCTTCGTCCGACTCGTCGTCCGTGTACATTTCGCTTTCGTCGTCTGAGAACGCGATGAGCGGCGCCGCCTTGCCCTTCCCGGGGTCCGCGCGCGGGCCTTCAGCAAGTAGCCGGTCACCCTCCGCCTCAGCTTCAGCCGCCTCAGCCTCAGCCTCGACGTCGGCGACGGTCGCAATCTCGCGCTTGAAGTAGTAGCGCAGCCCGACGGGGATCATGACGCCCACGACAATAGCCGCGAGCCCGAGGAAGTTCTTCCACGAGATAAGGTGGAAGTCCTTCGGGGAGGTCATGTCGTCGAGCGAGCCGCCGATTGTGGTGTGGATGACAGTGACGCCAAGGATACCGAGGAACGTGCTGATCCAGAACGGGACAATCCCGATCCCAACGTGCGGGCAGATCACGTTCACGACCCAGTGCGGCGGGAAGGGGGCAATGCGCAGAACGATGAGGAAGGAGATCATGTCGTCCTTGTGCGCGCGCAGCTTGTCGCCCCAGACATCTAGCTTCGCTTTCCACCGTGGCATAGTGAGTAGCGCAGGGCCGAGCGCAGCACTGATAAGGTAGCAGAGTGTTGCGCCAGTGGCCACGCACGCGCAGGCGAGCGGGAGGGCACGTGGGACACCCCAGACGGCGCCGCCCAGTATCGAGAGGTACATAGACCCTGGTAGCGAGAAGGCTTGAAGGCTGTAACAGGTCGTCAGCATTTGTGCACAATGCGGGTGCGATGATAGGTCGAAAATAGCATGTCAGCGGATTTTATGCCTCACGTATGTCCGCTGATGTGAACGCCTCCAACGTTTCCCAAGTGCGCGCGCGCCAACATCTCCCCAAACGCCGGGAGCATTGCAACGTGTGCAGAAGACACGCAGACCTTTTCACTATACCCGGCCAGACTCTGTTGCGAGGGAGGACTGCCGGCCATGGTGGTCTCGAAAGATGGTGTATGCACACCGCTGAGCGCTGAAGCCTGAGGTCTCAGGGGGAACGAAGCGATCCTGCAGCATCCTCAGTGCGCAGCAGCCCACCGAACGGCGGAACATGTAATAGTAAAACATACTCTGCTCTTGACACAGAGTTGCTGCAAGAAAACTGGGAGGAGTGACTTACAAGAAGTATGTGATCACATAGCAGATCACGATCCTGTAAGGATAAATATCACGGTACTTCTTCAAGAGTACATTGAGGGCCTGGAGTTCCGCAAAGCTCTTTGGGATTTTGAGCGTCGGTCTATCCTGCCTGTTACGCGACGATAGAGCGCTGTGAGTATGTGGTTGGTCGAAGGCGGCACTGGAACGCACTCTTCCAAAGTAGGCAAGGCGAGCCAGAGGGTGCCTCCAAGTAGCACGGTGCTAATGAAGAATATCGCGCCCATCTTCAGCGTAGCGTTCCATATCAGTCTACGATTTGAGGGCGTGGAGGGCGTAGCGACACCATAGCCTGCGTCGGAGCCATTGGAAGAAAGGAGGGAGGTGCGGGCGTTGGGCGAGTTGGGCGGGTCGTGGACGGTCGCCATCGAGTATGCCGAGCGGTCGTCCGGGACGGTGTCGGTGTAGGGCGTAGTGTAGTCGGGTGCAGTACTTTGCAGCATTTCCCGGGATGCTTGAAGAGAAAAGCGAGAGAGGAGGAAGAGAACAAGCTGCAGGAGACGGAGAAGGCGACGGCGGAGGACGAGTGCGTAGCTGCGCGTGGGAATGTTCCCCGGCCGACAGCCCCTCCTCCGTCCCGAGCCCGTCGAGCCACTTTCTCAATTTCCTTTCCGCCTGCCCGACCCCGACATCCGCTCACTCCCGAAAATGGCCCAAACCACGACCATATGTTTTCCGGATGGTTTTCGCGTCCGTATTGCATTCGTCGACCTCGCTGCAGACGACCGAAACAAGGCGGGGCGTAGTCAGCCACGCAGCCACAGACGCCCGGGAATCAATGACGTCGACAGTCGGATATATCCCGGCGGCAGCGGACATTCGACGTCTCGACGCTCAGCATGAACATGATCAGAGGGCAAAGACTCGGACACATACACTGCAAGTACTGCATGAACCGACGACATCAATAGACACGGAAATGATTTCAATTTAGGCCTAAGAAGGTATATGTGTTACAGCCTCGTACAACGCCGGTATGGGCACAGCTGATGCTAACTTATCTCCAAGGTCGAAAGCAACAAGTTTCCCCCCGTTGTCCTTACTTCGATGCTTCGGCCATGTGAGAAATGTCCTGTACACGGTGGCTCACAGCATGCTGTCCCTGTTGAGGTGCCTGGGCGGTTGAGCCGGACAGAACCGTGATCATCTCAAACTTTGCTTCTGAAGATCTAGGCGGCATGTCAGAGGTCGCGAACTATATGTAGACGAGTACACAGACCGACGACATATATTCATGGTTTGATATGCCATTTGGCGCACCGGAAAGAAATACTTGTCGAGCAAGCGACTCCAAGCCGGAGGTCGATTGTAAAGAGCCAGAGTTTACGGGTAGAGGGGATCGGAGCAGCACGAGGGAGCAGATGAAACGAAGGAACCGCAGGACGTCACAGGTACTAGAGGTTGGGTAGATACACCGGACCATCATAGGCCGCTGTGTCAGGAGGTGGCCGGATGGTGTGCGGCATCGTCGGCGAGTTGATTGGTATGTCAAGGTAATGTCAAAGGAAGAGCTGCACCGGAAAAGCGATCGGATGATGTCCGTGATTGAGTCGGAACAGTGACGGGTATGGTAGACGCATTGAAGTTGGGTACCATATGGCCAGTGAGCGCAGCGCAGCGATAATAGTTGGCTAGAGAGATACCAGATTGGGTGTGAATAGCAGCAAGCACAGGACGAGGAGGGCGGTGTAGTACTGGGACACGGCCTGCGGTGGTGACGTGAGACATAGAGCTTGCATTGTAATTTTCCTGGAAGTGGCAAGAGAAGGCTGGGGTGGTCGACAGATGTGATGAGTACCCGTTCCAGCGTCGGATTGGCTGAGCAGCCTCGCTAGGCGGAAGCGAGGGGAGGCAACTAGCGGACAGATAGCGTGTGTGTTGCGGGAGGCAGGCTGTGGCGATCTGGCGGCGTGTTCAGCAGGAAGAACAAGGTGGCGAAGGAGAGGAGAGGAGGGCGGGGGAGGGAGGGAGAGAAAGGAGGGCGGGATTGGACGGCGGAGGTTGTAGGAGAGACGCTGGGCCAGGGCGCGCCTTACATATTTACATCGCCCAACCAAGGCAGAGGCCATCGTCCGGGCGCTGACAACGGCCTCCTCAGTCCTTCTCCTTCGCCCTCCTCCCTCTCCTTCGCGTCCCTTTCCCGCCCCGGCCATGGCCCACCTTCTACCACCTCACCCAGAACTCAACCTCGCCCACTCATCTCTCCAATCCGCACTCCAGATCGATCCAAATCAGCAGCCCCCGCCGACGCCCCAGCAGCAGCAACAACACTCTCCGCACCCAGGTCAACAGTCCGCTCCCAGAAAGCGTAGAAAGGGAAACGAGAACGGTGAAGAAGCTTCGCATCCGGCCGAGCCACGACGTTTGAGGCGTTCGCATGAGGCGTGCGCACGATGTAGGAGTAAGAAAATCAAGGCAAGTCCCGTCGGGCGACACCGACGGCAAATCCCCCGTCTCCCATCCGAGTCCGCTAACATCCGCCCCTCCTCCCCCTCCCCTTCCTCGTCCCCTCCTCGAGCAGTGCGACTCCAAGCATCCCCGGTGTACTGCATGTGCTACCGCAGGCACCGTCTGCCAACAGGAAGACCGCCATCGCCAGACCCTCACCCCTCGCGGCCACACCGAACGCATCGAGCGCCAACTGCTGCAATGCGAGGCCCTTCTCAGGCGTCATTACCCCGGCTTCACCCTCGAGGACCTCGACAACGTTCTCGCGCGCGAGGGCATTGACATTGACACTAGCGACAATGCCATCTCTTCTACCTTCCAATTCGCGCCCAACTCACCAGAGGCCGGTCCGAATCGCGGCTTTCCTCTGCGCACCGAGGGTCCTCCCCCTCCCATGGATTCGCCCAGAGGGTATCCTTATCCTGGACCACCACCACCTCCTCCGCATCCTGGACAGCCTATGATGACTGGCGGGTACCCTGGTCCTGTGCCTATGCACTACCCTCCTCCTGGCCCCTTCGGACCTCCCCCACCCCACATGCAGATGCAGGGCGGACCTCCCCCTCAAGGGTATGACCCACGCATGCCCCCTCCATTCCAGCACCCGTTGGCACCTCCGCACGGCATGCCCCAGAGGCCCCCTTCCCCGCATGAGATCCCAGGTCAAGACCCGCACTCACATGATATGTCTAACACACAGGCAAGTTGTCCGTTCAAAATCCTCTGCGTCCCCACTTGCCTCCCGCCCTGCGTCGAAGTGAGCGGGTCGGGGACATAGGGGGAGCGATAAGCCCTCTCGCGTCTACTGGGCGGCAGTTCTGACACTATGACCTCTTCTAGGCTCTTGCGAAGACATTCGGTGTGTCAGGTGCGATCATGAACGACGTGACAATTCCTCCCGCCGACAGAGAGGACCTCGCGGTGGGCTCAAGCGCGTTGATCTCGGGCCGCGACCGCGCCTTTGGGGAGCCCGCCTCCCTCCCGCGCGACGCGAACAAATGGGTGACTGTGTCGATGCGCCGCAACAGCCTCGTTTCCCCGCCCGTCGCCAGTCCCGGTGGCAGCCCTGGTCAGCAGAACAACACTCAGACGGTCCCCATATTCTTGCCCAAGTCCCGCGAGACCATGCGGGCGATCACGACCACGTACTTCGAGCATCTCAACTTCCACCGCCCGGTCCTGTTGCAGAAGGAGTTCGAAAACACGCTCAACGCGCTGTATGAAGGCCAGCTGCTTCCGCATGACCCGGGCTTTGTTTGCAGCGCGTACCTGGTTATGGCGCTCGGTACGCTCAGCGAGCTCAACCACCGCGCGAGCAAGGTCGACAGCGGCGGTCACAACGTCGGCGCCACCGCATCGACCGCCAAGAACCTTATGCCGCCCGACTGGCCGGAGCACGAGGAGTTCTTCCAGTTCGCGCTCGCCGTCAAGCCTGACCTCCGGGTCACGGTCTCCAGCCTCCAGGCGCTCATTCTGCTGCACTGGTACCTGTATACCGAGGTGAGCAGCCATCGCGCCTTGTAGCCGGTCGGATGATCATCGCGACTGACGCCCGAATAGCGACAGGGCCGTACGCTGTGGCGTTTGATTGGCAGCCTCGTCCGGCTCGCTATCGAGCTCGGGCTGCACCACGACCCGACCTCGCAGGACAACGTGTTCTCCGACGAGGAGTGCCAGCTCCGGATCCGGCTCTGGGCGATCGTGCTCGTGCACGACCGCGGCACGTCCATCCTGCTCGGGCGTCCCCTGGCGATTGCGCCATCGGACTCGAACACCCCACGCCCGACGCGCGGTAAGGGACGGGAGATCTCTGAGCACTTCGTGCTGAGCGCGCCGATTGCGGAGATCCAGGCGGACATCATAAACTCGCTGTATGCGCCGACGCGCCAGACGGCGGACGCGATCATCCGCCATGCGAGCAGGATCACGCGGAGCATGGTGCTGTACAAGAAGCAGCTGCCGGACCACTACAAGTGGTACTTTGGCGGGACGGAGGACTGGCTGATCGAGAAACGCACGTCGCTCGTGCAGAAGATCGGCGTGGACGACGGCCTGACGATGCTCAAGATCGGCATCACGAAGGTGCTGCTGCTCCGTGCGCTGTTCAGCTCGAAGGAGCTCGAGTATTCGCAGAGGCACCGTGCGCTCGTTGATGGTCAGTAAGCATCAGTTGCGGGTTGTGGTCACACAAGCTGATATTCGTGTCTTCTAGCGATCGTTACCTCGCACAACATCATCGTCGTGCACAACCAGCTCATCCGGTACCCCGACATCGCATTCTTCGTCGCGCCGATCCCGCTGCACATCGCTGCGATGGTCATCCTCTACGGGCACATGTCGCGCTGCGACGTCATCCCGAAGCAAACCGCGCTCGAGGACGTCTGGATGGCGCTCGACATGCTCCCCTCGTTCCGCTGGCGCTGGGAGGGCAAGGACCTCTCGGGCGGCCACCCGCTCATCGCGAAGCTCGCGGAAAAGGTGCTCGACGCGAACCTGCATCAAGTCGCCCCCACCGGCGCACCCATGCTGCTCTCCGAGCAGGACTGGGACAGCGAGGGCAGCATCAAGCCACAGGGCGGGCAGCAGCCCGGACAGGCGCCCGCGACCCCGAAGATGGGCCCCGCGCAGTACGGCGGGATGGGCCACCCGAGCCCGTACGGCTCGCACGGGGTGCCGCCTGGGCCGCCGCCTGCGGTGAAGGGCAGCCCGGGCGGGGGACCGCCGGGTGGGGGAGGGGGACCGGGCGGCGGGGAGATGAACGGGCATGGGCAGAAGATGCCGGAGGTGCCGCAGTTCTACTTCTACCCGCTGTATAATGGGCAGGATGGGACGGCGAACGGGAACGTGCAGGGGATGGGCCCGTACGGGTACCAGAGCGCGCAGGACCAGTACGTGCTCGAGGAGAAGGAGAGCATCTCGCCGACGGTGGCGACCGCGCAGATGCAGTGGACGGCGAACGGGGTGAGTGCTTACGCTGGTGTGTGTGAGGAGGATGACGATATTGACGCACTTTTGTTGCAGCAGAGGCCCGCTGGGCAGTTCGGCCCGCCGCCGCAGGGGTGAGTGTGGGGAGGCGTGAGGTGGGGAGGGTGGACAGTGTATCATCGTTTGTATCTTCTTAGCTCCGTCTTCTCTCCCGCTGTGTGCCATACTGTATGCTTTTATTCCGCCCCCGTTATTCCGCGTCGCCTTCTCCGCTCGCCGAGAGCGGCGCGATGTGTATAATAGTTCCCCTTTTGCGCCCGTGGGGCCTGTCTCGATGCTGTTGCTGTTTAGCTTATTATCCCCTGTTTGTCTGTGACCCGCCTGTTCAGTACGTAGATCGCTGAGGCGAATTCGATGAGGTGAATACGAGTAGATTCGACGTTACATGACCTGGTACATGATCCCGTTATATGCGTACACTTCCGGCGCTCTAAGGTGCGTGGTGGGTGGGGAAGGAAAGTAGGGAGAGGGGAGGGGATATCTATGGTAAGTATGCTGGCTGGATCCGATGTGAGAGATGCATATGCGACGGGGCACCGTGTGGATAAGGAGAACAATAATGTAGTGTATGCGAAGACGATAGCGACGGCAGCGACCGGGGCTACTTCTCGACGAGCCGCTCCATGCGCTCGAGTACAGTGACGATAGTCCGCAGGAGGCCGTACAGTTGGCGGTTCAGCAGCGCGGTCTGCGCGGCAGTGGCTCTGCGGGACGCAGGGTCCCCGACACCGTCGCGGCCCGCGTCGTCGTCGTCGTCTGCGTCGCCGTCGCCGACTTGTCGTTCGCGCCGGAGCGCGTCTTCGAGCGCGATGGGGAGGCCGAGGGTGAGGCGCGCGATCTGAATGGAGAGGTGGGAGCGGCGGCGGAGGTCGAAGTAGGAGAGCTGGCGGAAGGCGCGTTGCACTTCGAGGAGGCGGGTGAGTTCGTGGTGGAGTGCCAGGATGCATGTTCGACAGGCTAGGGGTAGGGAGTGAGTGAATGAGTAGGTGAAGGAGATTGCGAGAGGACATACTGAGAGCGCGGGTACGGATGGCTTGGAGGGTCATGAGTACGGAGTTGATGCCCTCCTCACCGAGCTGGAGAGATGGATTCATGCTATTGACGGCGCCTGGGTAGACAGATATGAGCGACTGAGGACGGCTATTTTTGGTGCAGTTAAGCTCACAGAGAAGAGTGCGGACCATCTCGAGGTCGCCATCGAGGAGGTCGTTGAAGACGCCGATAACGACGCTGCGGAACGTCTCCTCGGCCTGGGGAAAGGACCGGGAGGCGAAGAAGTCGAATGGAGCTTGTTGCGAGCGAGAGTCGTAGAGGCGCTTCGAGTTTGGCTTGGAGAGGATGTCATACGCCACAGAGACCTTTTGGAACGCGCGAGTAGCCTCGGGGTTGTCCGGGAACTTACTGCGTGGATCATGCTTGGTTAGCGAGTAAGGAAGACAGGGAGCAGGGAAGGACGCACTCTGGATGGCAGGCCTTGCTTCTCGAGAGGTAGGCGCGCCGGAGAGAGGCCCTGTCTGTTCGGGAGGAACGCGATAGGCCGAGCACGGCGTAACAGTCCTCCTGGGCGAGAATTTCGTTGATTACCGCCTTGCTTCTCTTCGGAGGTGGCGCGGGGCCTGCACGGGTTTTGGGAGGGCTGGATGAGGATGCGGTGGGTGTGGAAGAGCCGGAGGGAGCGGAGGACGCGTCGTCGGAGTCGTCAGAGTCTGTGCCTTCGGGCGATAGCCAGGGAAGGTGTTTGGTGCGGTAAGGAGGGGCGGCGCTGCTCTCGTCGTCGTCTTCGTCGATGGGCAGGTGGAAATATGTGCTGGCTGCAGAACGTGTGTCAGAGCATGGATATGTTCGAGGGTGTTGTGTGATTTACCTGAGCTCCAGACATACGAGAACATGGTTGTCGAGCAGAACGGATGGCAATCCACATGTGATTCTTGGCCGACCCTTTGGCATCACGGGCGCCTGTGTGATCGCGCGTCGCGTCGCGGACTGGGCCACGCGCGCTGTGCCTGGAATGGGCGACCCCATCTTATCAGATAAGATGGCTTGCCTCCGTACACCAACGTGGCCGCGATGACCTCCGCCGACCTCTCCCAGCTGATTGCCTGCGACCTCGACGAGCCCTGCTTCTCTCCACGAGGCTGCTGCGAAGCTCTCTCGCCCCTCTCGGTCGGTCAGGTTGTCCTCCTGCCACAATGCGACGCTGTTTGCAGCGACAATGGGTACGCTTCGCCTGTGAGAGAGTTAACCGAGTGGTCCGATAACCTCGTTGCGCTGGCAGGTCGGACCGCGCTCTCTCCCCCGTTCGCGCTCCTCTGGACAAGATGTGCGACATTCTCGCGTCGGCTAGCCCCTCTACCGCCCTCGCCCTGCTTGCACTCAACGGCGACGTTCTTGCTGAGCTCGCGTCACATGTGCGCGGACGCGACGCGCTCAACCTTGCTCTCACCGCCCGCCGGCTTCATGACTTCGCTGTCCACCGCGTCCCTGCCGTCCTCGTCTGCCGCTCGCGCACTGACCTCGTTCGTCTTCACCATCACCTGCTGGCAGGTGTGCCGAAGCGCGCTGTATACCTTCGCAGCTTGACTATACTCGGTTCCACCTTCATCGAGCGGCCCTGGCAGGATGACCCCAACTGGACATTTCCCAAGAACACGTACGAGTACTCGCTCGCGTCTCTCGTGGGAGACATCCTGCAGGTCGCGCCCAACCTATCACACGTTCGCCTTGAGCACACCGCACCGCTCCTCCAGCATGACCCTCGCATTGGACTTGCCATGGCCTCCATGACCAGGATAGTCAGACTCGAGCTCTCCGACGTTGACAGCAACATCTTGCCTGTCTTTGCCAGCATGCGCAGTCGTCCTCGCGTCCTCCACATATCCCCCGTCAGAGCCGAATCCCCCGCAGAGGCGAACCGCGTCTTCGACGTGATACGCGAGATACTCGAGACCTTCTCTTCCGTACAAGAGCTTCACGCTCTCGATCTGGACCTGAAAGCGGTTCCGGCTTCTCCGGAGCTGAGAAGCATACACACGCCACTCCCTCAAGTGCGACACCTCTCCGTGCACTGGTGGCACCCGCAGATCGACGTGGCCAAGACCTTCCCCAACCTAGAGGTCTTCGAGCAGCATGTCAACAGCGCGCAGTTGAGACGGTCCCCTCAGCAGCCGCTCCGCCGTCTCTCAGTCACCGAACTCCAGACCTTCGAGTGCGCTCGGCATCCCGTTCACCTGCTCCACCTTCGCCGCTACCCGCGGGAGCTCAGGGCTTTCCGCAGGACGATATACGAGACATCTCCCGTCGGCGTCGCGTTACACTGCTTCATGGACACTGCGGTGTGGCTCAAGTACTGGCAGCAGATGCCCCGTGCCGCGCCTCGGCTCAGGTTCATGGACGTGCATTGCCATACGTGGGAACGGCGCCACGAGCCGGGATGGGTTGTGAGTAACTTACATCATGAGCTCTTTCACAGTCCGTGGCTGATCACCAGTGTTCCAGAGCGAATTCATCAAGAGCCTCAGCCGTTACTCGCTCGTCTGCCTCCGCATCGTGGCCCCGCAGCCCCCGACTGCCGATTCTTTGGACGCGCCATGGCACGAGGACGACATTCAGACTCTCGCCGAGCTCCCAGACCGCATCATGCAGGTCATGCCGAGTCTACGTTACATCGCGTGGGCGGCGAGGCGCCGCGCTCCTGGTGGGCGTGCGGACGATTATACGTGGTACGAGGACGCATACGACTGCGCGCCGGCGGATTATACCTGGTACCGCGTCGCGAACGGTGAGGGGAAGAGCCAGCTCACGCTGCAGCCGATCTCTGCTAGCCAGGGAGAGCGTGTTCGTCGTTTCTTGCTCGACTCGGAGTTGGACGCGATCACCAACATAGATGGTGAGTGTTGCACTGCATGTTGCTGGCGTTCTGTTTGGCTAATGAAGTGTGCAGCCCACCTCCGTTTCTAAGGTTGTGGTCATTACGGTGCTAGAGATGCAACGCACCTTACGTGCGTCGATACCCAGGATTTCTTCCCTACTAATCACACCGTCTTCGATATCCCTACTCACCTGGAATAATACATGGATTCTAATGCTTCCTTGAGTTGCTCCGAACCTGAATCGCCATGCCTTCCTCAAACATTTATGTTCTACGTGCGAAACTCGTGTGGTACAAGCTAAGGAGACAGTGTCGAGCCCCGATGTTATACATGTCTACTGGTCATACATCCGGCCATTTCTACACCATCTGCGCTCCGATCTTCTCGGCCAACTTCCGCGCCGCCCTCTTTACCTCCCCTCGCTCGCCCATGACCGTCAGTTTGATGGACCCTCGGTGCTTGTCTGCATCGTCGTCGAACGGCGTCAGCTCGTGCCTCCCAAAAGCCCAGTTGAGGATGTGCAGGCCGCGCTCCAGGCGCACGAAGCCCTTGACCCGCCACACGGTCTCTTTCGAGAGAGAGGAGAGCGCGTCGACGAGCTGCTGCTCCGCTATCGGCGTGTCGTCGGTTGCGTCCCCAGGCGCATCGT
>NW_007360327.1:1972978-2017358 GCF_000271585.1 Trametes versicolor FP-101664 SS1
CGACTGCCGATTCTTTGGACGCGCCATGGCACGAGGACGACATTCAGACTCTCGCCGAGCTCCCAGACCGCATCATGCAGGTCATGCCGAGTCTACGTTACATCGCGTGGGCGGCGAGGCGCCGCGCTCCTGGTGGGCGTGCGGACGATTATACGTGGTACGAGGACGCATACGACTGCGCGCCGGCGGATTATACCTGGTACCGCGTCGCGAACGGTGAGGGGAAGAGCCAGCTCACGCTGCAGCCGATCTCTGCTAGCCAGGGAGAGCGTGTTCGTCGTTTCTTGCTCGACTCGGAGTTGGACGCGATCACCAACATAGATGGTGAGTGTTGCACTGCATGTTGCTGGCGTTCTGTTTGGCTAATGAAGTGTGCAGCCCACCTCCGTTTCTAAGGTTGTGGTCATTACGGTGCTAGAGATGCAACGCACCTTACGTGCGTCGATACCCAGGATTTCTTCCCTACTAATCACACCGTCTTCGATATCCCTACTCACCTGGAATAATACATGGATTCTAATGCTTCCTTGAGTTGCTCCGAACCTGAATCGCCATGCCTTCCTCAAACATTTATGTTCTACGTGCGAAACTCGTGTGGTACAAGCTAAGGAGACAGTGTCGAGCCCCGATGTTATACATGTCTACTGGTCATACATCCGGCCATTTCTACACCATCTGCGCTCCGATCTTCTCGGCCAACTTCCGCGCCGCCCTCTTTACCTCCCCTCGCTCGCCCATGACCGTCAGTTTGATGGACCCTCGGTGCTTGTCTGCATCGTCGTCGAACGGCGTCAGCTCGTGCCTCCCAAAAGCCCAGTTGAGGATGTGCAGGCCGCGCTCCAGGCGCACGAAGCCCTTGACCCGCCACACGGTCTCTTTCGAGAGAGAGGAGAGCGCGTCGACGAGCTGCTGCTCCGCTATCGGCGTGTCGTCGGTTGCGTCCCCAGGCGCATCGTGCGTGAGCGTATTGGCGTCGCCCTCGGTACCATGTGTGTGCACAGCATGTGTTGGGGTGTAGCCCTTGAGGAGGGTGACGGTCTCGACCTCGTCGTGGTGCGTGTCGTCGCCGGGGAAGTCGCCGCGCGCCTCGAGCTGGAAGAGCGTCGTGTCGAGCCCGAGGATGAATGCGGGGTCGACGCCTGCGCGGCCCTGGCACTTGATCTTGGGCGTCGTGTCGTTGAGCGTGTTGAGGTGGTCGATGAGCAGGTCGAGTGCGCGCTCGGAGATGTGCTCCCATTTGTTCTGCGGCGTTCCGTGTGAGTGAGTGGATAGGCTTTGAGGGGGCAAAGGGGAAGGCACACACGATGAGGATGGCGTCAGTGTAGCTGGCTTGCATCTTCGCGGTTGGGGAGGTGTCCTCGTAGCCAGCGAAGTTCTCGGCGTCGATGACGGTCACGATCGCGTCGAGCTTGAGGTCGTCAGATGTCTCGCGCTCGAGCTCGCGGATCTGGAAGGCGAGCGTTGCGGGGAATGCGGAGCCCCTGCGTTGCAACGGTGAGCATGCGGGTGAGTGGGGCTACCGACACAGAGCGAGAGGGGAAGGCCCACGAGCATTCGATGAATATCCTATCGGGCCTGAATTTTTCTACAATGAAGGGAGGGTAGTCAGCGCTGCTCATCCCGAATGCCATGATGGGGAGGTGTGAGAGCTGAGGTGCACCTCGGATCTCTAGCAAGGCGTTCTTCATCTGGCCGACCAGAACGCAGCACCTGTGCGGAATATCAGTATCGCCGTAGCTTTGGCGCTATATTTTTCTCAAGGCCAAGATGAGGGTAACCTACATGCAGCCGTTCAGAATTTCGCTGACCGCGGCGAGGCTCGACTGCTTCGCGAGCTGACTGTCAACTGCTCATACAATGATTAGCAGAAGTAAATGATACGTGAGCGATACGTCTACGCACCTTCTACATCTCCAAACTCGTTTTTGAGCAAGACGACTTTGTAGTCTTTCGGAAGGCGTGGAAGCAGGGACAGGATGATGGACGTCTTTCCCGCGCCCAAGAAACCGGTGAAGACTGTGATCGGGATGTTCTTGGTCGGAGCCATGCTGGATTAGCCTTTCGAATGAATATGGGCACTACTCTAGCTATGTAGCAGCTAATGAGAAACGGTCCATCATACCATAATGAGGACCGACCGTGAATTAGACGTCTAGCAAAAGTTGCGGACGAGGTTGCGGGTTAGACGATGTGATCAAACATGCGCCCACTGATCGCAATATCGCGGCCCCTTTGACACAAATGGTAAACAAGTTCGTTGCGAGCGCCTCAAGTTCAACCCTCCCGGAACTAGGTGCATCGTGGTAGCGAATCGAGAATAGCACGATATCAAATGTGTTTCGTGTCAGGCCTCGTACAAATTCACGAAGGAGTTCTATGACCTTGCTATGACCAGTTGTACAAGAGAGGATGCGCCGACCCTCCCTCCAGGACTATGCTACACGGGTTACAAATACAAATACAATATACGCTTGTGTACGGTCAGATCCGCTTCACCAGCCCCCCTCTCGTCTTCGTCTCTGGAGGCTTCGCCCGGCTCAACCCGCCTATTGACGCACTCTGTCTCGCGGTGTTCCCAAGAATCTTTGCTCGCAACGCACTGACAGCGCTGCCGCTCCCACTGCTCCCGCTCGACCTAGACGGCGCTGTCCGAGCCGACAACCGGGAGGTGCTCGAGCTGGGCATGATGGACATCTCAGCCCCGATCTTGCGTCGTTTTGCGCTGTTCTCTTCTTCCAACACAAGCCGCGCCCGCTCCCACTCCACCTTCGCCTTCGTCCTGGTCTCCTCGTCCTCGGCAGCGAGAGGGAGCGCCTCAGGTAGCCCGTATGTGTTCTTGATTTGCGCATCAGCCGCTTCGCGAGCCTTGTCGATCTTCTTCTGCTCCCGGAAGCGCTTGCGCACCCGCAGCGAGTGGGCGTACGGGTCGGAGCCGTAGTGGTCGGAGACGTTCTGCAACGCCTCGAGGCGGGGTATTTGGACGTTGTTCATGTGGTTCTGCGCATCGGTTGACTTCTCCAGGGCCGCGAGAGGGTCGAGGGGGGCCTTGTCTGGGTCGGTTTCTGCATACGTGGCTCAGTGGGCTGTGCGCAGCGGGAAGAACGGAATAAGAACGTACCGTGCACCGCGTAGCCGCCGTTCTCCTCAGGGTCCCACTCCTCATCCTTCTGCCTGGCACCAGATACTACGACATATCGCGTGTTCTGCGTTCCACATAAGCCGAGCTCCAGAGCACATTATGGTGGCCGGACGTACCTGCGGGTCCGTATGTATCTCGAACCAGCCATCACAGAGGTGGCACTTGCAGCGGAAGGAGTAGATGATAGTGGAATAGTAGTTTCCAATTTTCTTCTTCTCCGCGTTGTAGCGCACGCCCATACCGATGTGATTATTACATGTCCCACTGAGAGGTCATTAGCGGGTATCATAGAGCAAGCGCGATAGGTACTTACCACCAGATGTTGAAGGGGAGCTCGAAGCGTGTGATGAGGATGCCTTGGTCTATCTTTCGCGCTCGGTCACCAAGTGCATGCTTGCCTGCAGAGCGATATGTTCAGCACCAGGGTAACATAGACCTGGCTTGTCACGAACCTCTATACGAGTTGAGGCTGCTATGCTTCTCCGGGTCATAGTCGGGTGGGTAGTATTTGTTGAAGCCTAGACATCCGACATTGTAGTGAGTATTCTGTTCCTGTTATGTATAAGAGCGTCCTGACCCTGCATGGTGAAGTTGAGACGAACGGGGTCGCGCAGCCACCAAGCTGCAGCGGACGGTCGTGGTCAAGGTATGAGGTAATTTCCCGTCAAGTTTCGCAGGATATGGCCCGATCAGGCTTGTCGGGCAAAACAAATTGGTGGGAATTGCTTCGGTCATTGCCGAGAGCTACATGCATTCTGCGCCCGAGCGTGAACCTTAATTTTCCGTTCTATCAACACAACTCGCCCAAAGGTAAAGCGTCCCCCCTCCCCGCCCTTCGCCCGCAAAAACTCACCGAACGGCATCTACAGTCACCTTCTGACTCTCCAGCAAGTATCAGGATGAGTTACGTCGCTAAGGGTGAAAAGGAATACGACGCGACCGGTGCCCCCGTGCCCGCCGCCAAGATCCACAAAATCCGTATCACGCTCACGAGCAGCAACGTCAAGAACCTTGAGAAGTGTATGTGCCTCACCTGAGCTGTTGAGAGGAGTATGGCTGACGATAGAGGGCAGTCTCGACGGACCTGATCAACCGGGCGAAGGACAAGCAGCTCCGTGTCAAGGGCCCCGTCCGCCTCCCCACGAAGGTTCTCAAGGTCACCACCCGCAAGTCGGTGAGTACCCTCCGAGCCTCTTTTTGGATTCTTCAGATTCCTGACGATGTCGTCCGTAGCCTTGCGGTGAGGGTTCCAAGACCTGGGACCGTTACGAGCTCAAGATCCACAAGCGCTTGATCGACCTCCACTCCTCCAGCGAGATCGTCAAGCAGATCGTGAGTAGCCTGCAATTTTCGCATTTACCCATATACTTACATAGTAGGGACAGACGAGCATCAGCCTCGAGCCTGGTGTCGAGGTCGAGGTCACCATCTCCGCCTAGACTATTATCATACGTGTCCCTGTATGTTGTAGGCTTATACGATCATGCTGCCATGACATTTGAACTGCGTGATCGTGAAAAGAGTGCTACACTCGTAAGGCGGACAGATGCAGCACATCGAGATTGGTGTGAATGAGTGGATATCATGGCATTGCATCTACGTATGCTGCCGACAAGATACATGCCTTCGTGTACATCTACCGGGCATATGTGCGGTAACCGAACCAGACGAACTGCTAGACAAGTCATAATGACATATTGAAACACATAAGATAGACATGCGACGACGAAAGGAACGAGAACAGATCACAGCATTTGGACGCGGTCGCAGCAAGATTTCTTGTGGGATCCTGCAGCCCAGGGGCTGCGGGCGAAAAGCCTCCGAACCTCTCCCTCTCTCTCTCACTGCTCGGACGACTCCAGCTCGACCTCGTCGATCTTTTCGGTGATCGTCGACACGTCGTCCTTGCCGGCAGCAGCGGCCGCTGCCGCCGCGGCCTCGGCCTCCTTCTTGCCCGCGGCCGCGCTGGCAAAGCTGAATGCTGGGCGCACGTTCGCAGGCGGGAGCTTGCTCGGTTCGTGGTGGGGCGTTGTCGGGCTGTGAACCGAGGTCGGGCTGTGGACGGTGGTGGCGGGAGGGGTGGGGCGCTGTGTGCCTGTCCGCGAGGAGTTGCGGGACATCGAATGTGCGTTGTGTGCGACCTTCTCGCGTACCTCTTCGCGCTCCTTCTCGATCTTTTGTTGGACCTCTGCCTCCCGTGCCGTGACATCTACTGGCCTAGAGTGACAAGTAAGCACGGTCACGATGTCTAATAAACGGGTAGGCTTACTTGGCAGCACCGAAGGGGTTAGAGCGTGCGGAGGTGTGTGAAGGGTTGGGAGAGGCCAGAGGGGAGGGCGTCGCGGAGGTAGAGGAGGATGACCGGGGCAAGAGCTCGAGCTTACGCCGGCCCATCTGAGGAGTGGGCGGCGTCGAATTGCTTGCTGTAACAGAGGGCAACCGCTATCAGTGTCTATTATCAGCGTTCCCATCGCTATCGGCGACGTACGGGACGTGCTATTGCGCGAGATCGTGCGCGGCCGCCGCCAGTCACTTTCCTCGACGACGGCGGGGGCGCCAGCGGGGGCGTCTCTGGGTGGACCCATCTCTCCACGGGAGCGCAAGCTGCCGAAGCGGCTGCCCGGCCGCTCACCATCTCCAGAGGGAGGTCCGGTGGGCTTGAACTTGCTGCCGATGTGCCAGGTCTCCTCGGTATCGGCAGGGCCGACGACTGCTGGTTCGCGGGGCTCGCGAGGGGGGCCTGCCCTCCTGAACTCGTTTTCTGGGGGAGGGGGACCACGGGGCGGGGCGCGGGATGACCGCCAGTCAGAAATGCCGTCCGAGACGGGCGCAGCGGGAGGCTCCCGGCCCTCGCGAGGAGCGTCAAAGCGGCGGCGTGAGCTGTCACTGTTGGGAAGATCCGGGAGGGGGCCGTCCCTCCTCCAGGGGTTGGCGAACTTGGGGTCATCGTCGCCAAAGCCTCCTCCACCGAAGCCCGAACGCTCTTTCGCTATACCGCAGTGTGTCAATCGTGTGTAGCGGCGTCTGGGTCGGATTTAGCACACTTACGAGGCTCAGCAACGCTCACTCGGACGCCGCGTCCGGCAAGAGGCTGGATTGTACGTGATTTGGTCAGCGAAGGTCTGAATATATCATGCAGCTTACTCACCGATCCAGTCTTAGCAAGAGCGTCCTTGAGTGCATCGAGGTCGGCGAATTCGACGTATCCGAAGCCCTTCGGCTTCTCATCTCTGTCCTTGATGATTTTCACAGACTTGGTCTGGTGGACAATGTCAGAGGCAACGGAAAGTTGGATAGATTGCAGAACGTACGCCGCCGCCAAAGAACTCCTCCAGCTCAGTCTCGGTAATATCGAAAGTCAAGTTGCCGACGAAGGCGGTGTACGGGGGTGCGGTCGGGAGTGGCAGGTCCTCCCGGGGTGGTCCGCGATCCGCTGGGATATGCGCTCAGATATGCATCGTGCGTTGCGCGAACGGTAAAAGGACTTACGACGAGAGGATAGGAAGTCATCGCGCCGACCTCCGCCTCCAAAACGATCACCGTCCTCCCGCGCCGCAGCTAAGTGACGGAGTCAGGGATCCGAATACTCCCACATGGTGAGAAGACTCACGGGCGGTAGGGAGGGAGTCCATTTCGTCCGCCCACGATCCCAGGGCTGCACGCCATGCATTATGAGACGCAGTGCATATCGGACGAGGAGTACGCAGTACGTACCGCTGTCGCCCAGGAACTCGTTCAGGGACATCTTCGCCTTTTGAGCTTTCTTCGGTGCTGGAATGGGCGCATCCCGTCAGAATTTCTCCAGGGGCTGCATGCAGACGCACGCACCCATTTTGGATATCTTCCCGGTGGATGCGAGAGGATGTGCGGTTTGTGAAGCGGGGTATGTGCGCTAGAGATGCTGGTAGCAGACAGAACACTGAAATATTTCTCAGATCCTTCAATCGACCCGCACAGATTCGGGCCTTTCTCACGCTCTCCCAGAGCGTCACGGGACATCGCACCGCAGCCCCGCCCATCCCCTCCGTCCTCTTCCTCCTCTTGCTCATCGACATCGCCGACGTCTACGACTCCAAACACGACACAGAAAGCTCGCCATGATCCTCCTCGAGGTACCCGTGCGCCCATCATCCCGCACGCTCCGGCTAAACGGTCCCACCATAGCCCCATAACTACATCATCTACACGACCCTCACGGAGAAGGCCTCGCAGTACGTGCATCTTGATATGCATTGACTGCTCATTGCCAACGCCTCGTCCTGCAGACCGGCCGCTCTCGATGTCCAATTCGTCGATTTCGATGGCGTCCGCTTCCGCCTCACCACCCCCGATCGCAAAGTGCCCACCGCACTCGTACTCTCCATGAACATCCGCTGCTGGGATGAGCTTGTGCGGTATGGCGTGAATGAGGTACTAGCACGGGAATACACCTCCCTGTTGCGTGCACAGCCTGAGGATGGATACAACGTTACGCTAGACGTGAACCTGGAACAGCTACCAGCAGGAGGCGGTGAGTGAATACGTCTTGCTATCCGTGCACTATCTTGACGGTGACCAGAGGAACGCGACGCGTTTATCAAATCGCTGGCCTTACTCAAGCGGAATGCGCTGGCCGCGCCGTTTGAGGCGGGCTTCAAGACGCAGAAGCAACTGGAGGCAGGGGGCACCGGCCAGGGAGAGCTTATGGCGCTGCACTACCGCGACGAGGAGGTCATCTATGTCCAGGCATCCTCTGACCGTGTCACAGTGATCTTCTCCACCACCTTCAGGGAAGAGACCGATCGCGTGTTCGGGAAGGTGTTCCTGCAGGTTCGTGCCTTCAATCAGCAGCATGCCCCCCTGTCCCTGACGCGATCTGCGTCCTGTAGGAGTTCGTCGATGCTCGGCGACTGCCCACGATCCAAGCTGCGCCGCAGGTCCTTTACACAACACGCGAACCGCCGCTCGAGATCAGACACCTGCAGGGACTGAACGACACCGAAGACGTCGGCTATGTCACCTTCGTCCTCTTCCCGCGCCACTTCGCGAAGGCGGAGGTCGCGGCGTTGACGATCACGCACATCCAGCTCTTCCGCGACTACCTCCACTACCACATCAAGTGCTCTAAGGCGTACATGCACTCACGTATGCGTCACCGGGTGAGCGAGTTCCAGAAGGTGCTGAACAGGGCGAAGACGGAAGTCGCGGTGGTAGACCGCAAGACGGCATCGTGAGTCCTATAGCTCGCATGTCTGTGACGCCACTTAACTCTTTTTCATAGTGGTCGTACCATGCGGTGAGCCCGTAGTAGCGGGATGAGGGAAAACTTTGTATTACATACCACGGAATCATAACTTGCAACCTGAGATCACGGACGTTTTATTGTAGACAACTCTTTCAAAACGCAACAATGTTGACACGCTCTGCGTGATATAGAGGGTGCCCAGACTAGCAGGCGACATGTACGGTGGTAAGATACGTATACACGACGGATTATGCAGGTGTGTATGTAGATATGCGTGTATGTATATGGGGAGCAACGTGCTCAAGCAACTATGCGACAAGGGAAGGGGTAAACTATTGACGATGTGAGCAAATGCAGTATGGACAGAGAATAGTGCAGGGTAATAGTACAGTACATACAATCGATAGCGACATGGGGAGGTCAGTGTCCCAGTGCACGGCACTCGTATGGGACGGGATCAATCACGGGGACAAAATGCGACAGCGAGAACGACTTTAGATACGGGAGAGCGGGACGATGCGGCGGATGCATAGGTTAGGGATAGGGATAGTGGGTGGGGTGCTCAGCAGGCACCCCCGCCGCGGTCGTAAGAGGGGCCCTGGATGCCGTCGGGGTAGTGATAGTACGCTTGCTGTGGCCGCTCTGCCGTCTCCGCGGCATAGGGCGCGTCGGGGACGATCTCCTCCCATATTGGAGACTCGACGGTGTTGTAGTAGCCGGGAGTAGATGCTGCGGAGGATGGCGGCTCGGTGGCGTAGCCATAAGGCGAGTCGGGCGCACTGTTGTACTCGTAGTTCAGCCCAGGCAGGTTCGGCATCGCGAGCTGGAGACGGGGAAGCCGCTCGGACACCGGGCCTTGTGTGACTATGTACTGCTGCTGAGCTACGCTGCTGTCGGCGTACAGCAGCATTGGTGCTGGCATTCCGGACATGTCGGCGGGCGAGCGAGGGGACATGGGTGTCGAGCTTGGCGTAGACATGTTCGAGAGCGGCGAGTGGAACATGGGGACGCTGGCGTGCCGGCTCGGGCGCAGTCGCTCCAAGGAGGGATGGTGCAGCATCCGCAAGCTGCTCGTGGAACTCGGCCTACGTAAAACCAGGGAGGACGCATAGGGGTGGGGGTCCACTGGAGATTCGCAGGAACGCGAATAAACCTCTGGCGAGGACCCGACATCGGATATTGACGGCGTTGACGGGTAGAAAGACACCTCAGGGGAGTTCCCGGGAGGCGATATGGTGTTCACGAGATGAGCAAGCTGATAGGCCGGGCCCATCAGTGAATGCTGCAGGATGCCAGACGCCTGGCTGCCCTCCGTCCAGTCCCCGGAAAGCTGCCAGCTTCGCACGGGCTCTACATCCGGGCTCGACTCTGAGACCCTCTCCACGTAAAACGTCGGCGGCCGCTCGAGGGTAAACCCCACTGACCCGACGCCAGGAGAGACGTTCAAGAAGTGCTGCTGGGTGATGCTGTCGTAGGGTACCTCCATCTTGAAGCTGTAGCCGTCGGAGCGTACGAACCAGGTGATGCAGCGCCGCGTTTCACAGGTGTAGGCAATCAACTCATGATCTGCAGATGCAACGCGCCGCCAGGTACCGATGGTCAGGTCGGTGCAAGGAACTAGCGTGACCTCTGTACGGGATGAGTGTGAGAGCGCGTGCGGGTAGGAGTAAAGCAGACTGACCCTCGTCCTCGTGGATCAGGTTGTAGATTTCCGCGTCGAACCCACTCGTCAGGGGCGGTGGGCTCCGAGGGGGCGGTAGCAGTTTCTCGGCGGCGCGCTCCCTCATTTTGGCTTGCAGCTTTACTTTTGCACGCCTGAGGGGCGGGAAGGTGTTAATGGAATCAGATGTCTTAACAAAAGATCAGGACAGACCTGTTCTGGAACCATATCTGCGTCTGCCGCTCGTCCAATCCCAATTCTTGCGCAATATCCCGGCGTCGAGCGGAGGTGGGGCTCTGATCAGCCGCGAAATACTCCTCGAGCTTCGCCAACTGTTCCTGAGTAGTTCGCGAGCGCTTGCGACGCTGCTTGCCTCCCGCAGCCAGTGAGGACAGAGACATGGTCCTACGAAGGCTTGGAGGTATTGGATCTCCTGGTTGCTCCGGTGCGACCCCATCCGCCATGGACCCGACATCTGAACATGCAGGTGAGTAGATGGTGGATGGCGGCGAGGGTGCACAAGAGGTCGGCGTGTCCAGTGCTGCGACCGCAGTAGGGGATGGGACAAGGATAGACAGCGGAGACAGTCGTCCAGGCCGACCCGAAGACCGAGGGTCCGCGAAGAATGAGGCTTTGGGTTTAATGAGTAACGCACATAGGACCAAGTGCAGGGATTCGAGACCTACGTTGGGGCTGCATATTAGTGGGAGGGGACAGGTATAGAATACAGCGAAGCCACGCGTCTTGCGCCCAGCGGGAGAAGGAGAGAAGAGACCAGAGTGCGCAGTCAGATCGATGTTGCCCGGATACGAACCACCCTGCCCAAGACGAGACTAGAAGGGAAGGTACTGGGGGAGTCAGACGAACCCCGGCGCGTCACAGGGAGGAGGAGATGGCCAGGGTGAGCAGCGGTGAGCCCGCCGGGGACGTTGAGGACTGGGCCGACGAGAACAAGGCACGGCGTGCACGTTCTCGCGCTCGCGATCTGGGGGACCGGCGGACGCTACACGGAGGACGCTAGACACCGCATCGGCCGCGGCTGCTAAGACGGATAGGGACGAGGAGCATGAGCGCAAGAGGCCATCAACGCATTTTGGCTCTGGCTGCCGGGTGCGGTCAGCCGCATCTCGATATTCATCGCGGGGTCGGAAAATGAAGAGAGCGAGTGGATGGTTGCGACGTGGGGGTCTCAGCTGGCACGGCGTTCGGTCTGTTGGGGACAGCCGCGAACCACCCGAACTCGCAGCCACGGCCTCATTCCGCCTTGGCGTCCTCTTGCTTATTTCCTACGAGCGAGTGCTTGCGTATGACGACGCGTTGCAGTCCATTCCAATTCAATTTTGTCGAGCAGACAAGCGTTTCCCGAAGGCGGCGGGAGAAGCCCGAGTCGGATATGATGCGCGGTCGAATTCGCGCCGGCCCTGGGGGCGGGGCCGTCAAGAACGGACCCGTCCGCGGAGCCGTGGCCAGATCCCGCCTTTTTATTGGGTGAGGATAAGGCGGGGCGACATTCGTGCGTCGCATAATTGATTTTGCATCCCCAGCGGCCAGGCCAACTTTCACGGCTGACGCAGACTGGCGGAGACGGGGGGTGGGTCAGCACCACCGCAGCACCGAGCGAGTCTACACTTGTGGTGGCAACGAACAGCGTCATGATAGGCCGCGCACCGCGACCCCTATCTGAGTGCGTTCTGCAGATGGGTGCACCAGTGACGAGAGATGCACCGAGAAAGCCTGCGCGAGCAACAGGGTTGCTATGCAAGGACGTTAGCCGTGCAAAGGAGAATGATTGTCGGTGCGCATCGACGCTCCGGCTCTCAAGGAGTCGAAGATCGCACCCCAGGCACACGTTTCGATCTTCAGATCACTCGGCACGGTCTCGACCCTCGACAACCATCTTTCGGATGACGCAAAATTGTACACTCACCGTCCGAGGCCACTCCGAGTCAACGGTACCTCTCTAAAGCATGACGCGACTCGACCCGGACGTCAGGACTCGGGCGAGATGATACCTAGCCTTTGAAGACACCAGGGCGAGATTGAGCACACACATGTATTGTATGTGGTCGCAACGCGGGCTATTGCGGGTGCGGTACTTTTGGGTACATTGAACAATATATCAGTGGTGGGCGGAGGTAAGGAAGATACGTGGACGCTATCGAATAGTTGAAGACGCCATTAATGTTGTCTCGACCTCTCATGTTAGTGAGATACAGGGAGCATACGGCTCAAGGAGTCTACTCTGAACCGTCGATCAACTCGTGCCGCTCGCGGGAGGGTTGGAGTCTGTGGCGATACCGTGTCTGTGATTGCATGTAGCATACCGAAAAGTACGTGCGTACATACTCACATACCAAATTGGGACGGCACACGAATTCGTGCCGCCCCTCCAGAAAAGAATATACTCCCCTCGATACAAAAACGCAAAGGATCTGAACACACATAATAGTAGATTCCGATGCGTTCTGCGTCAACAGCGTTGTCATTGCCAAGCCGTTGAAGCACCATCAGCGAGCTACAAAGCGACCGTTCATGATGCCGTGTAGTGGCATAACAGCCATGGTATTTTGCACGGTTGGTTGCGTGCTCATTTCTCGAAGACAGTGCCAAATTAGTTTGCTGTCTCATCGGATTAATAAACCAGCGGTGTAGCTCATCGTATCTGGGTATCTAAAGAACGGTGTAATGGCCACTCGTAGAGTAGTGATCACTCACCCGCCAATTTGACAGTGAAATTGAGTTTCTTCACCTTACAGGACCTTGTTCTTTTCGCCGCGAAGGAAGGGATATCTTCGAACGTGTTGAACCCAGGTCAGAGAGACTAACAAGGTAAGCCCAAGCGCGCTGGGTAGTGGGTCGGGCTTGTGGAATCTTGCGGTATATGTAGGTGGTTTTGAATGTGCAGTGATTGCAGGTTTAAGATGACGGCCATGTGGCGGCCCATCGACGAGTCCACCGACACATTTGGCACGATCTGCATTTTCCGTGAGCTAGGGCACGGCACGAGCAGGAGCTAAACGATCACCGCTAGGACCATCTTCGCACCAGTCTTCCCTCAACACGGTTCGCGATTTCCTCGTTTGAACAGGGCGCAACCCTGCGAGCACAGCAGTTCTGAACAAATTCGAGGCGTGCGCCGTTAACAACGCCGCTCACATGTAGCTAGTCTGTTGAACCCACGGCGCAAGGGTAGCCAACTTGCAGGACGATATACGCGTTCGAGTTGCCGGTGTCGAATTTGCCGCAAGAATGGCACTTCGACTTACACACCAAGCACCCCTGCGCGCAAACCACCCACATTCCACACTCCTGGGCTCTATATACGTACCTGCCCAAGAGGTTCCCCAAGCCCTGGTTCACCAACCCAAAGCTACCACCGACCTAGAAACCATGAAGCTGATACGATCGCAATTTTATACATACTTGCCTCGGCTATTACCTGTGCTTGCGAGAGGGGAGGGGAGGTACAGGGCGAGATACAATACTTACGCAAGCGGTGGAGCAAAAGCGGAACACAGACGCAGAACGTGAACAAACCACACGCCCCAGGAGCACTGCGAAAGCAAAGGTCGAGGGGCCGCGTGCGGCAGCAAGAGAAGAAGAAAAGGGAGAAAGGGGCACTAGTAGCGCGGACGCTTGGCGTCGCGGTCCTCGAACCCACCAGGACCACCTTCGCGCTTGAGGTCCCCACGGAATCCTCCACCTCCGCCGAACCCACCACCAGGAGGGCCGCCATACCCACCAGGTCCACCGGGTCCGCCGCCTGGAGGACCGTAACCACCAGGTCCGCCGGGCCCTCCAGGGCCACCACCAAATCCGCCGCCTGGAGGACCTCCGCCGTAGTTGTTGGAGCCGTGGTCGGGACCGCCGAATCCGCCGCCGCCTTGGTATCCGAGGCCGCCTCCACCGCGTCCTCTGAAGATGAATTGTTAGTTGAATGCTGCTGTGAATATGATATGGTAAACTGACCTGAAGCCTCCGCCGAAGCCGCCACGGCCGCCGCGGTCACCTCCACCAAAGTCGTCTCGTGGACCGCCAAACCTATCGCCGCCACCAAACCCACCACGCCCACCACGGAACCCTCCTCCGCGTCCACCACCACGGAAGCCTCCACGGTCACCGCCACGGTCACCACCGCGGAATCCACCCCTGAAGCCGCCGCGTGGGCCACCGCTGCTGCTGCCACCACCTCCAATGAAGGCAGGCGCTTCAGGCTTGGGCCTACCACCCAGGCCACCGCCGAGGCGGCGGGGCTTCCATCCCCTGACTGTGCGACCGCGCTCAACGTCGACGAGGACGCGCTTGCCCATGATATGGAGCCGGTCTGATTCCTTGTACGCAGCTGAAAACGGCAAAGTGTCACACCGGCGACGCAAGCGCGAAGGGATATGCTGGGTGAGTGAGCACAAATAAGGGAAGGAAAAGTGGTACCTTTCATGTCGCGCTCGCGCTCGAATACTATGAAGGCGTAGCCTCTGCTGCGCCCGTTCTTGTCGCGCACTATCCTCACCCGCTCAATGCTACCGAAGCTCTCGAACTCACGCCTGAGGTCGCTCTCGGATGCGTTCTTGTGCTGTGGCGGAAGGTCAGACGTGGCACTAGCGAGACATACGAACAACATACCAAGCGAGAGATGAAAAGGGTCTTGTAGGGGTCTCCAGTAGCTTCCGGGTCTTCGGCGGGCTTGTCTATGCATACGGTCAGTAAATGCAAGGAGGCAACGGACGAAAAGGCACATACAGTTGTCCTTGGCTTTCGCAAAGTCCTCGGCCTTCTTTTGCTTGCGCTCCTCTCTCCGAATCTGCCGCTTCGTCTCCTCTGCGTAGGTGAACGTGGGCTCCTCGCCCTCCTCCATCGCATCTTCCTCGCGTTTGGCGGCATTGCCGGAGTCAATTAGGTCTTGCGTCCTCGCCTCCCGCAGCTGGGCGAGGATGTGGCCAACGCCTTCAACATTTTTAGGCCTGACGCGGTCGATATCCCGGTCCAACGGTCGCGTGTAGGGCAGGGGCGGCCGCGGGGCGAAGAGCTTGAGAAGGTTGGGGGGGAGAAGATGTGTGCCAGGCATTGCGCGTTGTGGTGGTGTTTGAGGTTGGGAAGGGTGTCGTCAAATAGCAGGATTAAGATACGGGGAATCGTGAGGATAAATAGTGCGCTCTTCGACAACGAATATGTGCAGAGCCCGGTCACCCCGAGCGTCGTAGAGCCTGCCGCCGCGTTCAGCCTCGGCTCGTCGTGGAGAGTGGTGGGGAGAGAGCAAAGGTTGGCCTGTGGGAATCCCACACACGCGCTCAACACCGTCCCGGCGCCTCCCCTCTCCTCCTCCTGACCTCCCCCGACCGGTCCCCTTCGGTGCGTGCTCCAGCCAGCTACAGCTGCGCATATATCAACCAGTCATCTTCAGTCAGGATGAGGGCCGTAGCAGTCCCTTTCGCGGGCTACGTCTGCCGGTCCTGTGCCGCCAGCGTCCGGCTCTCACGAAAACCCATCCACACACGGCTCGCATCCACCTTCGCGGACCGCAAGTCCTCCGCATTCTCGGCATTCTTTTTCGACAACCACCGCTGGTTGCCCACACCGAAGAATGTGCCCTCGACGTCCAACCTGGCGCGCGGCCACACCATCGACGCCGTGCAGTCGCCCGCGGCTGAAGCGACCTCCGTCCGGTCGTTCCGCGAGGCAGAAGTCCTTACTCCCGGACGGCTAGCAAAGATATACTGGCACCTATCCAAGTCGAGCTTAACTGTCCTCGTCGCCCTCACTGCCATGTCTGGCGTCGCACTCTCCCCCCTCCCTACCTCCGTCCCTGTCCTGCTCTCCACCGCTCTCGGCACGGCACTGTGTTCCGCGTCCGCAAACACCTTCAACCAGGTTCAGGAGGTTCCCTACGATGCACAGATGGCACGAACACGAAATCGGCCAATCGTACGCCGAGCAATCAGCCCCTTGCATGCTACCGGATTTGCGGTGGCCACCGGCGTCGCCGGACCTGCCCTGCTCTGGACCATGGTCAATCCGACCACAGCCCTTCTTGGGGTGGCAAACATCGCGCTCTACGCCGGTGCATACACATATCTCAAGCGCAAGAGCACACTCAACACTTGGGTGGGATCGGTCGTGGGCGGTATCCCTCCCCTGATGGGCTGGACAGCCTGTGGCGGCTCAATACTCCCCTCTTCCATGCAGTCGTTCGAGCTTGTCCTGCCCTCCTTCATGTCGACCCTCTCATCGATTCCTACCGACGCTGCGCTCGCCGACAACCCCCTCGGCGCGCTCGCGCTCTTCCTACTGCTCTACAGCTGGCAGTTCCCCCACTTCAACGGTCTGGCGTACCTTGTGCGCGAGTCGTACGCGCAGGCCGGGTACCGCATGCTCTCCGTGCTGGACCCGCACAAGAACGCGACTGTCGCGCTCCGCCACGCACTCTTGCTCGTCCCCGCTACCTCGATCCTCATGCCGCTCGCGGGCCTCACAACATGGGCGTTCGCCGTGACGAGCATCGTACCGCACGCCATCTGTATCAACACGGCGTACAAGTTCTGGAGGTACGGTGGGGAGAAGCAGGCGCGGAAGGTGTTCCAGCATAGTCTGTGGTATCTGCCCGTGCTGATGGGGCTCATGATGTTCCACAAACGCGGTATGGACTGGGGGTCATGGATCGGGCTGAGTTCGGACGAGGAGGCGGAGGCGGAGGAGAGCACGAAGGAGGTTTCGCAGTCCTGACCTACATCACCACCATTCATGTTAAGCACCGTTACTGTAATATACAACATAGTCCTCGCAGGCACCAACCTGCTCAGCGTCATGACCCAGTCGCGGCCTTCTTCGCGGCCTTCGCTGCCCCGCGCCGCCGCTTCAACGCCTCGAGCTTGGTCTTCAGCGACGAGACCCGCGCGTCCGCCTCCTCCTGCGCCTGCTCCTCCTCCATGAGCCGGTCCATAATCAACTCCCGCTCGTCCTGCTCCTTCCGCTTCCGTAGCGCCTCCTCATCCAGCACCTCCTCCTGCGCAGGTTCCGCCTCCTCCGGTGCCGCGCCCGGGAACCCCTGCGGGACTTCGAGGTTGACCACCGGCTCCGCGAATATCGTCGCGCGCTCGTACGTCTCGTGCGTGTCTGGCGCGTTCACCACGGTCTGTTGAAACTGCGCCCACTCGAGGTCGAGCGCGCCTGCATCCGCTGCCCCAGCTCCGTCCACTACCCCAGATTGCTCGCCCTCGTCTTCGTCGTCCGCTGGAGGTGGGGCCTGGGACGGGTCCGAGAAGAAGTCTGCAGGCAGCGCAGAGCGTGCGGCCGCGGCCGCGGCAGGTCGAGGCTCCTCGTGCACCTCCTCCGCGCTCTCGACCCTCGCCCTCTTTGCTGGCTCTTCAGGCTCGTCCTCCTGGTCTTCATCCTCGTCCTCATCCACCTCCATCGCCTTGCGCTTGAGGCTCTCGCGCTCGGCGGCGAGCCGCTGCTCCTCCCGCGCGCGTTCCTCGCGGAGGCGCGCCGCGGCCGTGCGGTGCGCCTTGCTCCCGATGTGGCCCTCCCATGCTGTCGCGTGCTTCACGGTCGTCCCGCACGCTATGCAGCGCAGAACCCCAGATGATGTGTAGGTAGCTAGTGGATGGTCGATGCGGGCTTCCTGCCTTTTCGCCCTGAGGAGAGCACGAGCGTCGGACATGGCGAGAGATGGGTGAGTTCAAGGAGAAAGTGGCTGCAGACGACGGCTCGAATGACGCTCGATCACGGGCGTCTCGAGGATTACAGGCAACATATCCCATTACGTAAGCACTAACTGTGTTCACAGGAAAAACTACGCTAACAACATATGGACCTCCCCGGCACTCGATGCATCGCGCAAACATGAAACAATGCGAGACATCGTCCTCGCCAGAGCTATCCAAACGGACCAGGGTGCATTTACTGCTTGTCCTTGAAGATCGTGTTGATGGCCGCGGTCGAGTAGGACTTGGGGCGCTCGAGGGCTTCAAGGCGAAAAGGTAAGCGAATGACAACGAAAAAATGTGAAAGTGACGTACGGGCACCGAGAGCACGGTCCCAGATGAGCTGAGCGGCGACACCGAAGGCGCGCGACACACCGAACAGGACGGTGTAGAAGTTCATCTGGTCCAGTCCGTAGTGGGTCAGGAGCACACCGGAGTGCGCGTCGACGTTGGGCCACGGGTTCTTCGCCTTGCCGGCCTCGAGGAGGACGTTGGGGACAACGTTGTAGACCTTGCTGACAAGCTGGAACATGGGGTCCTCGGGCAAGTGCTTCAGCGCGAACTCACGCTGCGCGGTGTAACGCGGGTCCGTCTTGCGGAGCACGGCGTGGCCGTACCCAGGGACGACCTGGCCGCCCTTGAGCGTCGTCCAGACGTACTCACGCACGTCTTCGTCCGTCGGGTTCTCGCCGAGCTTGGACTGCATCTTGCGGAGCCAGATGAGCACCTCCTGGTTCGCGAGACCGTGGAGGGGGCCGGCGAGACCGTTCAAGGACGCGCCGAACGCGAGGAAGGGGTCCGAGAGCGCGGAGCCGACGAGCTTGCCGGTGTGCGCAGAGACGTTGCCACCCTCGTGGTCCGAGTGGATCGTGATGTAGAGACGGAGGAGCTCAACGAACTCGGGCTTGTCGGCGTAGCCGAGGAGCTTGGCCAGGTTGTACGAGTAGTCCTTGTCGGCCTCGATGGCGGGGAGCTTGCCACCGCCGTACACGTTGCGGAAGATGCGCCCAGCAATGTTGGGGAGCTTCGCAATCCTGGGAGAACCAATCAGCGACGCTCGATCATCGCTGACCACGGAAACTTACAGGTCCATGGTGTCCTCGTAAGTGGGCTGCCAGTAGTCCTTCTTGTTGATGCCCTGGGCGTACGCCTTGGCAAACGCCGAATCGTGGTTAAGCTAATCGGGAATGGACATCAGAAACCTTATCCTGGCGGAGGCAGTATATGACGTCAAAATACTCACGGCAGTCACAGCGAGGGAGAACTGGGACATCGGGTGCAGCGTCGGCGGGCAGCGGTCCAGGATCTCCTCGACGAACGAGGGGATGGCCGAGCGCGCAGCCCACTCCTTGGAGAGCGCGGTGACCTGCTCCTGGGTGGGGATCTCGCCGGTGACGAGGAGCCAGAAGAGGCCCTCAGGAAGAGGCTCAGTCCCGCCAGGGGCCTTGGGGAGCGCTTCCTGGATATCCGGGATGGTCTTGCCACGGAAACGGATACCCTCCTCTGTGGGGAGCAGCGGAGGTAAGCGGGGGTAAACGGCGGTCACCAACGGTTAGAGAGACGCACCAGCATCGAGGACGGAGCCGTCCCAGATGAGGGCAGGGAGGCCACGCATACCACTGGAGACGTGAGGTCAGCGGGGGAGGGTTCGCGAAGTGCACGCGAGCCGGACGCACCCGTAGAGCTGGTCGACGATGACGGGGCCGAACGACTTTTTGCCGTGCGCCGCACGCGTCGCTTTTACCTGGGGAGGAGTTAGGGAGCGAACATGTAGCTAGAGGACATGACACGCACATTCTCAATCTCAGCAGGGATGAGCTCGGCGAGACGCTCCTTGAGCGTGGGGGCCTTTGCAGAGGTGGATGCAAAGCGGGCCGAGCGCGCGAACGCGGTGCGGCGAGACTAAAAGCGGATGCGTGAGTGGTTGACCAAGAGGCCGAGCGGAATGCCAAGGGCGTACCTGCTGGACGGCAGAGCGGAGGGCGGCGGAGGACATGGCGCACGTTGTGGGGAGAGGAGGAGGTGGAGAAAAGGAAGGAGAGGGCGCGCTGGCGGGTTCATATCGCGCGCGAGCCACACGTGGCGCTCGGATTTCCTCGGTCCTCTCCCCGTCCTCCCATTTCCGACCCGTCCCCGCCGCCCGGCTTGTCCCTCCCCACTCTCTCCCCATCCCCACACCATGCCGAAGCGCAAACGCACGGGCAACGGCGCAGACCCTGCCCCGGCCGCCGCCCCGGATGGCCCCAAGCAGCTGCAGAACGACGTCCTCCCCCAGGCGCGTCGCCTCATTTTTCGCTGCCCCTCCGCGCGACGCTCATCCGCTCGTGCAGAAACGACACTACAGGCAGCGCGCGCACGCAAACCCCTTCTCGGACCATGCCCTCAGCTACCCCTCTGCGCCGGCTCAATTTGACTGGGACACGCACTACCCTGCCTTTGCTGGCTCCGGCAAGACTCCAGAGTTTGCCGACATCGGGTGCGGCTTTGGCGGTCTCCTCATTGCCCTCGCGCCGCTGTTCCCGGAGACCCTCATGCTCGGTCAGTCTTTCTTTTGTCTATCGCCTGTGTTGCGTGTCGTGCCATGTACTACGCTCCCCAATGCGATCTGTTTCACGCTGCCGTGTGTGAGCACGATCTGATCGTCTCCCGCAGGCATGGAGATCCGGGTGCAAGTCTCGCAGTACGTGCACGACCGGATCGTCGCCCTGCGCTCGACGAACCCTGCCCCGCCCGAGGCCACCACGCCCGGCCCCTACCAAAACGTGTCGATCGTGCGCGCGAACTCGATGAAGTTCATGCCAAACTACTTCCCGAAGCACTCGCTCTCCGCACTCTTCTTCCTCTTCCCGGACCCGCACTTCAAGGCGCGCAAGCACAAGGCGCGCATCATCTCGCCGACGCTGCTCGCCGAGTACGCGTACATCCTGCGCCCGGGCGGGATCGTGTACACGATCACGGACGTGCGCGACCTGCACGACTGGATGCGCACGCATCTGGAGCAGTTCCCGTTGTTCGAGCCGGTGAGCGAGCAGGAGCTCAGGGACGAGGGCAAGGGCGCGATCGTAGACGCGGTGTATACTAGTACAGAGGAGGGCAAGAAGGTGGAGCGGAACAAGGGCGAGAAGTGGCTCGCGTGTTTCCGCCGAATCGAAGTAACACGAGACTGAAAGCAGTGTGTGTATGCGTGCGTGATGTACAGAGGAACAGCGAGAGGTCATCGGTCTTCCATCATCACGTCGGGATCGACGGACGAATGTTTTGCGCCGGTGTCCATCGCGCCGACGAGGGCGACGGTTCGGTCTTTCACCGCCCGTTTCATTTCCTTGTGGATCGTCTGCCCGGCCTGGCACGCGAGTTCAAAGATGTCTCGGAAGCGGTCGACGTGCAGTCGGGTCTCCATCGTCACCAGCGTGACCTTCTTCGTGCGGGGCATGACGGCGACGGTCAGGTTCGGCAGGTCGTTCTCTTCGAGCGTGGTGAGGTCGAGGAGCGGCTGGGTGGAGTGTACGCCCCCGGAGACGGCACAGACAAAGTCGAGTAGAGGCACCCCGGCGGTGACGAGTGCGAGGGTGGTTGCGTTGATGCAGGCCTGGAGGAGCCCGCCATCTTGTTGAAGCACCTGGACGTAGATGTCGATCTGGGAGCGGGGGTAGAGGGAGGTTTGGACGACGGGCTCGAAGGTGGACTCGATCGATGCAGCGAGCTCAAGTATTCGTCTGTGTGCTTGGTCCGCATCGGCATACTGGAGTGCGGGGTAGGTGAAGGGACATACCTGTCTGCGCGCGAGCGTTTTCGGCGGTCTCCTGTGCTGAAAGGCGCGACATTGATCTCGACGTTTAGAACGGCGCGGTCGTGGAGTGTTTGTGAGCGCATCTTGGCCTCGCGAGGGCCGAAGACGGAGACCATGACCTGTGTGAGGCCATGGGTGATGATGGCAGAGCCGTCTGCGGTGCCCTGCTGAGAGAGGTCGATGGTGATGTCGCGCAGCTCGTACTGTTTGCGGCCGTCTGAGCGGAAGCCGCCGTCGTTGAGAATCTCTATTCTTGAGCTCTGCGAGGGTTTATGAGCATATATTCATGTTTTCACGTCGCTGAACGTACCATGGTGGGTACAGAGTGAGTTGGATGAGGGCCGCCACCGAGAGAGGACGCGTGCAGGACGCGCGAAATTAGAGTGCGCTTCCGATCGAGGAGCGGGGTTAGGGTCAATGACTCCAAGATACAAGGTTCAGCCACCGTTGGAACATACTTGAGCTTGAGCTACTTAAGCTCTGCCAGCACCTTATCGCATAGACCACCATAGACACAGCATGGCCGGCACAGACTACAGCGATGTTGTGCTGCCGGCGTCGCTGCTCGACACGGACCTTTACAAGGTACGCGCTTTAAATAGCCGATCTCAGCAAAGACATGTCCTCAACCAGATCCCCCGGCTAGTTCTCTATGCAGCAAGCAGTCCTCCACCACTTCCCAGACGTCGAGGGCACATACCGCTTCACCCACCGCGACAAGGATGTGTTCTTCACCCGCGAATGTTTCCACCGCTTCCAGCGTTCTGCCTCGCGTGAGTTCCCTCGTGCCCATTCATTACGGTCATCTTGACGTGATATTGATCGGGCTCCGGTAACTTAACAGAATTCGACAAAATCAAGCTCACACCGGATGAACGCGAGTGGCTAGCAAAAGCGTGCCCGTACCTCAAGCCGTCCTACCTCGACTTCCTTGCAGCGTACCGCTTTAACCCCACACAGCTCCGTTTGAGCTTTGAGCCGATCCCTGAGGACATAGACAGGGATGCGCGCGGGGACGTGAAAGCGAGAGGAGACATTCACATTCACGCGGTGGGACCATGGCGGGAAACCATCCTTTGGGAGGTCCCTCTTATGGCCTGCTTGAGCGAGATATACTTCACGACCGCCGATAAGGACTGGAACTACGACGGACAAGAAGGTGCGTATTGCTCGCTGTTCAACAGTTTAATGAGTGTAACACGAATAATTGTGGCAGAGCAGGCGTATGAGAAGGCGAAGACACTTCTTGCGGCCGGCTGCTCCTTCAGCGAGTTTGGTACTCGCAGACGACGGTCGTACCGCACGCAGGACATAATTATGGAGGCCATTCTGCGTGCGCAGAAAGACAGTCCAGATGCCCCCGCCAGAGTGTCCGGGACCAGCAACGTGAGTGCTGAAAGCACTGCGGAATAAGCGGGCTGTTATTGAAGCCGCTGATAGGTGCACCTCGCGATGAAATACAATGTGCTACCTATGGGAACCATTGCTCAGTGAGTATCCGAGTTACATTGCACTTTCAGAAGCTGACTGAAAATCTTATAAGCGAATGGTTCATGGGTGTAAGCCTCACGCAACGTTGTCGCATCTATAGACTAACCTTGCTTCACAGGTCGGTGCGCTCAAGGGCTACGAGCACGCCAACTCGACCGCACTCAAGCTCTGGGAAGAAGTCTACCACAACGTGCTCCTCATCGCCCTCACGGACACGTTCTCCACCGAAGCCTTCTACGCAGTACGTCTGCCCTACCCCTCCCCCGCTTCTCTTTCCGCATACGCAGACTAACATTGGCGGACAGGATTTCGCCCAAGACTCGCACTTTGCGCAGCACTGGACCGGGCTGCGCCAGGACTCGGGCGACCCGTTCGCGTATGCCCCCCGCGCGAAGGAAGTGTACGAACGGCTCGGGGTGGACTACCGCACGAAGATGATCATCTTCTCGGACGCGCTCACCGTCGAGAAGGCGCTCGCGCTGAAGAAGCAGTGCGACGAGCTCGAGCTCAAATGTATGTGATTTGTCGGGGAAAGGACTTGGGAGAAGTGCTTATGGATGGGCGTATTTACAGGCTCGTTTGGGATCGGCACGTCACTCTCGAACGACTTCAAGAAGGCGTCGAATGGGGCGGAGAAAAGCCGTGCGCTGAACATGGTCATCAAGCTTTCCTCCGTGGACGGAAAGCCGACGGTGAAGATCAGCGACGATATCACCAAGGTGGGTATTCTTTCGATAACAACTCGCTCGCTCGGGGCTGAATGTGCGGGGACTGTGTAGAATACGGGAGAGCCGGAAACCGTCCGCGAGGTCAAGGCAATCTTCGGGATCCCGGTCACCGACAAGGACGAGGTTGTACTGTAGACAGCCTCACAATGGAAGACATAGAAAAGGAACCGGAGGAGCAGACTATACCAGTGTATCTCTAACTGTAATATGACTTGATCACTCGACGTATGTGATCATGAACGATATCCGCGTGATTGCCAATTAGACGGGTACACGTACAGACGAGATCCTATGTAGCCCAAGTCCATTCACAGCACAAGTCATAGCATGTCTAATCCTTCCTAATAGCCCAAGATACTCCACACTCAGAAGATGGAGTTGATGATGCCACCACCGATAGCGGCACCTGTAACAGGTTTGTGAGCACTGATGTACACGACCCACACACGAGACCAATCACCCACCAGCACCGAAACCGACACCACCCGCGGCCGAGGTCGCCATCGTGCTTCCCAGCTTCCCAAACTTGTTCTTCTTCGGGGGCGGCTGCTGCTCCTGCGGCTGGGCGACCTGCATGGGCGACATGATCGGCTGGGGCGCGTACGACGGCTGCTGCTGGTACATGGCAACCTTCTCCGGCTCGTGCGGCGGCATGCCGTACTGCTGGGGCGGGCCCGGCGGCGGCTGGTGGTACGAGGACATGTGCATGGGCCCCATGGGCATCCCGGGCATGCTGGAGGCGGCCGGAGGCGGCGGGGGCCCGCGCCCGGCGTCGAGGAGCTCGACGTAGTTTGCGGGGAAGAGGCCTTGCCGGCCCCTGCACTTGCCGGTCCACCAGTCTGCGTTCGTCTCGTCGACGATCTCGATGGTCTCTCCGGCGGAGAAGGAGATGTCGTTCACTTCCTGTAGGTCGGAATTGGCGTCAGTGTACTGCAGAACACGGGAATGTCGCCGGAGAGTGTAAGCGGGAGGAGGTAAGCGGACTGACCCGGCCGTCTTCGTTGTAGGGCCAGATGGCGCGCGCTCTCTTAGTGTTGTTTCGTGGAGGCGGGGGCGGGACTCCGCGGCGTGCGGGTGAGGGTACGCGGGCGGGTCCGACGGCGAGGTTCTGCATGCTTGCGGCGACGGAGTCGGTGGAGGGGGAGCTGGGTCCCTGGGAGAGGCGGGTGATGATTTCGGTAGCCTCGGACGAGGAGATGTAGTTCTGTGAGGCGAGGAAGAGGACGTTCGCATGCGTCTGTGAGAGAACATGAGAAAGCAGGGCCGCTGCCTGCGGGTCGTTGGGCGTTGAGACTGGCATGGTCGGTGCTGTGGAGGTCGTGGACGTCGAAAGAGAGGACGAGATCGGCAGTCGAGCAAGCCGAGGCACTTAGCACTCGCAGAGGCGCCCGCACTGCTTGACCAGATCAGATCTCGATCACGCTCGTCCTGAGATCTGCCGGGCGCTCATGAGTTCATCTGTCCCTCCACTGTCTTGCACCATAGAACATAGACAAGAAACACAAAACATGGCAATCGTACTCATCGACGCGCTCCCCAAGTTCATCTCCCCCGAGGAACACAGAAACCTCGTCGCGTCGACCCCCGCGTCGTTCTCCGACATCCCTCCTGTCCTCCGCCACAAGGAAGATAATGTCTCCATCACCCTCGACCCTCCAGTCGACGCGTTCTCTGCTGCAGATGCAGCCAACGGCTCGCTCTACGTGATTGAAAGGTGCGATACGTGCTTAACGCGTTGATTGATGCTGACGCGCCCTCAGTCATCTCGTGTTTATGTCCACAGCTGGCCGCGGGTTCCAACTCGAGTACCCGTCCATCACTCTGCACGCAATCTCCCGCGGCGAGCAGGGTCCCTCCATCTACTGCCAACTCGACGACACCGTCAACGCGGCCGAAAACGCGAAGCCTCAGAACGATGAGGAGGACGTCGCGGACATGAGCGAGCTCACCATCCTACCAAAAGACCCCTCTGCCCGTGCGTCCGCCACTTTCAGTCCCCGATCATGTACTGACAATATCCTCACAGTCGAGCCTATATTCGAGGCGCTCTCCCTCTGCGCATCTCTCCATCCCGACCCGGGGGCGGACGACGAGATGGACGACGACGACGACGCGTTCGTCGATCCGGGCGAGTTCGAGACCTTCAACGGGACCGCCGACGAGGAGCTCAGCGAGGTCGGGAGGGTGCGCAGCGATTTCCTCAATAATAGCCGTTTCGCCCCGTATTAGACACCGCGCGCCAACCTGCTTTTTTTGTCCCCGTACCCCCGCAGGCCGCGCTCTCCCACCTCGAGAGCATCATCTACAACCCGTTCGACAAGCCCGCGCCCACGGAACAGTTCGAGGACGCACCAGAAACGGAAGAGCAGAAGTCGGAACCGGCAGAGATTCAGAAGGAAAAGCCAGT
Organism: Trametes versicolor FP-101664 SS1; assembly: GCF_000271585.1. Classification (NCBI taxonomy): domain Eukaryota; kingdom Fungi; phylum Basidiomycota; class Agaricomycetes; order Polyporales; family Polyporaceae; genus Trametes; species Trametes versicolor. The sequence goes on from NW_007360327.1 coordinate 1,999,118, forward strand.
AGCGAACGGCGAGTCAAGCTAGACGTGCGCGTCCCATCGTAGTCGATTGTAGCCGTAGCCTACGCTAGATCTACACATGGTAATACATGGCGGTTTACAGCGGTCTGACGTATCGTGTGTTCATCGCGAGCATCCAAGTGCATCATCATTTCTTCAACGCCCCGAAGCCATCCGCAATCCAAGATGACCCCAAGTCCTTTTCCTCCTCCTTCACCTTCACCGCTGGCGTGGCTTCCGCCTTGATATTGCTGAACGAGCTAAACCCCGGGATCGTCTGCTGGGCCGATTCGAACTTCGGCAGCGGGCCCCAGCTGAACCCCGCGGGAGGCGGCAGCGACGGAGGCTTGACGAACCCTGTGGGTTGTGACGGCTGCGCAGACCGCCCGTGGCCCCGGTCCTTCGGGGGACGCATCGCGCCCGACCGCCCAGAGGAGGGCGGGCTCTGCTCCGAGACGAACGGCGGCGACGGAGACCACGCAGGCGACATGCCGAAGCTGCCTGGAGGCGGAGCAGTCCATGCCGGGGCGGCGGGAGTAGGCGTTCCGGGCGTGCCAGGAAGGAAGCCGTTCATCCCCGCTGCGAACGCAGCGCCCACGCCGAGCCCGGATTCCGGGGAGAGCAGAGGCTTGCGGGAGGAGCGTATTTCGCGCGCAGGCGGTAGAGCGTCGACGGCCTTGGTGTTGAGCAGCGGCTCCTTCCGAGCCTTGAGGAGCGCACGCTTCAGCTTCTGTGCACTACGCTCGGCATTGAGTGCTGCGGCAGTCGAGGCGGCGATATTGGGTGTCACTTCGCGTCCGATGCGGTCCGTGCGGTCGGGCAGGCGTTTGTCGCGCGATGAGGTGGCGAAAGAGAGCTTGCCGCGAGCTTGCGAGGAGAGGTTGAGCTGGGCAACGCGTTCGGCGAGAGACGAGACACCCTCTTCCTCCTGTTCGATAGCGATGTCGATGTTGCGGTACGTGCGGTTGATCGTGTCCAGCGACGGCGGTCTACAAGGGAGGGTTAGGATCACTCTTATCGCTGACGAAGTTGAAGGATGCTTACTTGAGAGTCGGCTTCCCATTCTTCACGCTGTTCAGCTTCTTCTTGGAGGCCTGGATATGGTCCTCTAGCTGTTGTATCCTCCCGCGCATCGTCTGTATACATTTGGTCAGCAAGTAGTAGAGCATGAGAACGGGCGGTACTGACTCGGATTTCCCTTCGCAATTGGGCCTGCGTCTCAAGGTGCTCAGGACTCAGTGTGCGCGCCTTCAGCATGCGCGCGAATTCCGTGTCCTGGGACGCTCTGTGGAAACGCGCGATCTCTTCCTTACGTGTGGTCGCTGCGGTGGCCCCGTCAGGTCTTCGACGCTTCAAACGCCGGTAAAGGAACGTACCTTTGAGCATGTCGCTCTCGAGCTCGCGCATAGCGGAAATCACCGTGGCTTTTTCCTTCTCCCACTTCGCCACCTCCCGCTCGACCTCCTTCATGATCTCCTTGAACTGCGAGAGGTCGCCCAGGATCCACTTGGTGGGGTCCAAAAGATCCTGAGCCGTCTTGTTTCCGCTGCCGGGCTTGTTCAATTGCGTAGCGCGTGCACTCGCCCGGGTGGCCAACGCTTTGAGCTAGAGAAAATGCATGTCAGTATAGCGACTCAAAATTGTGCACTACACGTACGTCTTCGAGCTCTTTTGCCAAACTGGAGAACAGATACAGACACTCCGTCTGCATACCTTGCGCGACAGCCGCCTGGGATGGCGGTGGAGGCTGAATGGGCACAGCAGGAAGTACAGGAGCAGTCGCTGTAGCAGGAAGGGTGGCAGGTTTGGCAAATCCACCAAATGGAGACGGCTTCGCAGCCTGCGTAGGGGCACCGAACGCACTACCTCCAAAAAGGGGTGCAGATGGGGGTACGGCAGCCGGGGCGGCAGCTGAGGTAGCGGCAGGAGATGGAGACTGCATTGGTGACGGGAGGATCGGCGTGGAGAAGAAACCCGGTGAGCTGAACGGGGATGCCGTGGACTGTGGAGCGGTAGGAGGGGCGAGCTTCGACCCAAACAACGTGCCACCAGGGGGTCCGGCGGCAGGCTTCAGATCAAACGATTTCTGTCCGAAGAAGCCTCCCTGTGTAGTGGCAGGCGGGGAGAACACTGGCGGGGCATTGAATATCGATGGCGTTCCAGGAGTGCCAGGACCCTTGAGGGAGGGTCCCGGAGGCGATGGCTTCGAGGGCTCCGCAGGTGTCTCGGCGGGAGGCGTTGACGGCTTTGCGCCAAACAGTGAAGGGGTAAGCGAGAAAGGTGATGGGGTGGGTGGCTTCACTGGGCCACCTAGACCGAATAGTAGCGGCGGAGTTTTAGGCCTGGTAGTAGGCTGCTGTGCTGGACTACTCCTAGAGACAGTGGAGACCGCAGGAGAGGCCGAGCGAGCCTTCTTGGCTGGAGACGTCTCGCGCTCGTCATCGTCATCGTCTTCCTCTCTCTTAACCTCCTCTTCCTCATCTGAAGCGTCATCCCCGCTGATTGGTTGATTGGCAAGCGGCGAGCTACGCGTCGGCCGGGTGGAGGGGCGACCAACGCCGAGCAGGCCTGGACCGGGAGCGGGAGAGGATGGCGGAGGTGCGGACGTAGCACGCGTCGCAGGAGGAGCGGGAGCAGGAGAGCCAGGAGGTGTAGTACTAGTCTCTCGCACAACACCCTTGCCCTTGCCTTCTGTGAGTGCGGATGAACGATCCGTGGGCGAATCTGGAGGAGGCGTATCATCATGCCGTGGCGGAACTCCCTTCGGGCTTTCGGGTTCGACTTTCACGATAGGCACAGGAGGGGGAGAGCTTGATGTCCTAGACTTGGCAGCGTCCTTAGAAAGGAAGACCCCGCCAACGAAGAACGAGGATTGGCTTTGCTGGGACAGCGGCTGCTTCGCAGTTGGGGAGTCGGGAGGCGTCTGAGATTGCACACCGTCTGCCGCTGATTCCTCTTCCTCCTCTTCCTCTTCGCTGCCGTCCTCTTCTTCTTCGTCGGATTTGAGGAAGTCGTCAATGCCATCGTCGCCTCCATCACTACCATCCTCAGCATACTCGTCGTCGTCATCATCTTGGGAGCGGAACGAGACATTGGCCGCTTCCTCCTCGTCTTCCTCTTCGCCCTCTGTCGTGGAAAAAACGTGTTAAGTATGAGATGAAGATAGTAGTCAGACACTGTCACGCACTCTTCTCCGCGGCGGCCTGTTTGAGAGAGGCAAACACGGAAACAGGCTTCTTCCACTCCTCTGCGGTCTTGCTAACGCCTTGGGCTCTAGGCTCCTCTTTCTCGCCCTCCTCTTTCTCTCGTAGCATGTCGCCGAAGCTCTTCTTGGGACCGCTTGCAGCCGCAGCGAACGGATTGGCGGTGTTGCTGAACGCACTGAACGCACTCGTTTTCGTGCTCGTGCTCGGGGTAGGTGTGGACGGGACAGCGGCAGGCTTTCCGAAAGGGGATGGGCTCGAGCCAAAGCTGGACTTCCCGAAGTATGACCCGAGAGGCGAAGGCGCACCGAACGCTGGCGTGGATGAGCTATCCTTGTCCTCCGGCGGTTTCGCAGCACTGAAGGAGGTCTGCCCGAAGAACGCGCTTGGCTGAGGCGTGGCCGCTGGCTTTTGCGAGAACGCCGACGAGCCTGACGCAATGTTGCTGAACGCGCCGAAGCCAGACTGTAACTTGGAAAAAGCGTTCGTGGACGTAGTCAGCCCGCCGAATGCTCCACCAGGTGCGGGCGCAGCTGGGGTGGTGCTCGTAGTGGGGATAGTGGGGGGCTTGGGTGCGGGGGTCGCTGGCGGCGTCGCGGCGGGCGTCACAGGAGTCGCGGTCTTCTCAGGGGTGCTCGCCGGGGTCGTAGAGGTCGTGGATGCGGATGAGGCAGCGGATGACGACCCTCCAAATGCACTTGCAGCACTCGGAGAGGTGCCAAACACTGACTTGGGCTGTTCTTGCGCTTCCTTAGGCTTGTCCTCACTGGCGGCGGTCGCCCATACAGGTTTTGCCTCGTTGGAGGGCGACTTCTGCGCGGCGGCAGTGCTGAACGCGCTCGGGCCCGCCGTCGCGAAACTGGCGAATCCTCCACCAGATGGCGTTGTCGTCGCTGGCTTTATAGGGGTCGTGGCTGGAGTAGCCGATTGTCCGAATGCAGACTGTCCGAACGCAGACTGTCCCGTGGACGGCTGGCCGAACGATGACTGGCCGAAGGAGCTCTGGCCAAACGACGATTGCCCGAAAGACGACTTCCCGAAAGCGCTGCCCTGACCAAGACCACCGAATGCGCCGCTGCTTGTAGGTTGAGCTGGCTGGGTAGAGGCAAATGCGCTGCTTGCTGAGTCCGTCGGCTTTGCAGAACCGAACGGGCTGGTGGTTGACTCTGCTGGCTTCGCACCAAACGCGTTCCCATCGCCAAATGTAGCTTCGGAACTGGGAGCCTCTTGCGGTTTTTGCTCCGCTGCTTGGGATCCGCTGGCAGCCCACACCGGCTTAGCGTCGGGCGTCTTTTGCTGTGCTGCACTGGCGAAGGATGCGGGCGCTGCCGCGAATGCTGCAAATCCGCCTCCACTGCTACCGCTGCCGAAGGCGGAGGAGGGCGGGGGCTTGGCCGGAGTGGTGGTGGCACCGAAAGATGTGCTGCCGAAGGCAGACTGTCCAAACGCAGGTTTGCTAACTGAGGGCTGGCCGAAGCCGGATTGTCCGAAGGCAGACTGCCCGAACGCTGAGGTGCTTGGGTTGGAGCCAAGGCCGGATTGACCGAATCCAGATTGGCCAAAGCTGGTCTGGCCGAACGCAGATGTAGGCTTGGAATCGGTAGGTGCGGGGTTCGATGCGCCGTTTTCGCCCGCTGGCTTAGAGGAGAAGGCGGACGCCCCTCCTCCGAACGCGCTACCGCTACCACTGCCAAATCCGCCGCTCCCTCCACTGCCGAACGAGTTCCCGGACCCAAATCCGGAGGAAGAACCACTGCCGCCGCCAAAGGCACCAAAGCCTGTAGGAGGCTTGACGGGCCCTGCACCGAAGGTAGCAAACGTCGAGTTTGAAGTTGGGCCGCTGCCGCCGAACGGTGAGCTCGAGGGGGCGCTCTGCTGCTGTGGGGCGCCGAAGGAGCCGAACATGGATGAAGTACCCGCGCCTGGTCTCGGCTGAGAGCTCTCGCCACCGCCGCCTAGTGACATACCTCCGAGACCACCATCCGCCTCTGAAACCATGGTGTCTTCAGTAGCTGATGCCATCTCAACCGACACCGAAGGGGCAGACATTGGGGGAGCCTGTAGCGTATGCGTGGGGGAGGTCTGGGCACCGAAGCCGATTGGAGGACCTCCGAACTTCGCTGGTGCACCGGAGAAAGCGCCAAAACCACCACCAGCATTGTTTGCCCCACCAAACACGCTCGGTTGGGCGGAGGCAGGAGCTGGAGCGGCAAAAGCGCTGTGAGCAGAAGAACCGGTAGCTGTTGAAGTAGCCGGGGAGATGGAGGGAGCAGAAGCAGAGCGCGTGGCCATCATCCCTGGATATGCGACCCCCTGCGTCTGGATGATGTGCCAACCTGTCAGAGTACCGTCACTGGCGTAGAGATACATGATGGGCGAGGGTGGCACATCCATGTCTTCACCTGACGGTCCGGTATATTTGTAAGGCTGATCGTTGGTCAAGTCCAGTTCAAGGCCCAGGAGAACAGTCTCGTTCATGTCCGAGTCCAGGGGAACCGTAGGGGTAGAGGTCTCCTCGAGCGTGAGGTTGAACCATGAGCCCAGCGTTGATGCTCCCGAGTCCGTCAGACTACCCAGAACACCGATATCCGAAGAGGTGCCGTCGCCAACAAAGAGGAGCAGCCTGGATGGCTCCCAGTTACGTAGAGTGGTCACGAAAGAGCCGGGAGGTCTCACTCCTGGGAAAGGCAAGTAGGGACATGCTAGCTTGACGTCCCCGGCCGTGCTAGACTTTGACTCGAGCGATAGGACGTAATGGCTCTGCTCCACGTCCGGACTCATCTGGCCTACCGGGGCATATATCGCGTGAAACTCTGTGTTCGAGAGCCATGTAGTCGAAATGATGCTCTGTCCGTCCAAGCTCTGCGGTTTGGGGACGACACTTTTGACCGTTGAGGTGTCTGTAGGGCTGAAGGTGACGATGTCGCCACTTTCGAGGCCTATCGCTATTTGTTTCCCCTTGGGCGACCAAGACACTGAGTGAAGATGAGTCTATGGTATAAATATAAATAGATGCTAACACAAGGTACCTGAGGTAGGGTTTGTGGCGGGCGAGCCTCCTGCATTCCATCCGCCGATGGATACCAACTTTTGAACGTCAATAATTTCGACAGGGAGCCCATCTCCAGCTTCACGAACGAGAGCGACGGTTTGCATGTCTCCCGGGCTAGGGAAGATGTCCCGCACCGGCTTGCGACCCGAGAAGGGGAACGTATGCAGAGGTGGCGCTGCAGCGGAAGACTGGAAGATAGCCTGGGAGTCATACACACTCAGTGGCCCACTGGCGAAGGCGACGAGTAGCCGGGCATCATCCTGAGTGAAGACGACGATATGAGGAATTGCAGGAAGAGGGAGTGATACGCGTGACTGCAAGGAAAGTAGGCCATCAGAGGTCGAGGATGAGAACACGGGGTGAAGGTCGTTCAAGGGAGAGAGAACAAGGGCTAGAATGATGTCAGACGGAGTGTGAGGATGAAAGAAAGAACGACATACCATAGGAGCCGTCCGAATTGCGAATAGCTGCAGCACACCAGCCTGCGCGGTTTGCCACAGCAAAAAGACGAGCTTTGGCAGGGAGGACATCAAGGTCAAGAGGTTGAGGAGAGAGGCGGAGGCGTGAACGTTTGTTCAACAACCTGAGCGCGAGGAACTGTTTAAGGGTATAAGTGAGTCGCGACAAGGAATATACGAATAAAGATACGAACGTCTGCCTCTTTCTCGGAGGCCTCCGTAGATGTTCGCTGAAGCTGCGGGGGTGGCTGAGGGTGCAACTGGTTGACATTCATTGTGCGCGTGTCGTGTTAGAGGTGGTGGTCATATGTGGTGGATTCGTGAAGGTCGTAGCACAGCAGAGCAGAAAGCCAAGACGCGGCGAGAGGAGGAGGCAGTGGAGGGAGGGGGTCCTAGGAGGATGAGAGGGAGAGGAGAGGTTCGCGGCCGCGCGCGACGCGTCTGAGCGAGCGCGTGGCGTCCGTTCGCGCTCGTCCCCTCCTTCCCTCTGCTCTTCCTCCCTCTCATCCTCCGCTCGCTCTCCCGCCCGCGCACGCCCGTCGCCGCCGTCGCGTACATGCTTGGCGCTGTTTCTAGCGATGGCCGCCGCCCAGATGGTTCTTCCACCCATCCAATCCCCACCTCCGCTTGAGATCCCCGCACTCGACCTTGGCGCCCCCGCGCACAGTCCTGACATCTCTAGAGAACCTACACCCCGCCCTCCACGACAACGTACGCCGTACATCCGATTCACTGGGCATGGCTAACAATGGGATGGTATAGCACACTCCAACGTCCTCGCTCGTCTTCAAGCTCTCTTTCCATCCCAGCACCATCCGTCAACTGCCGTTCCTCCGCCCGATATCCCCGCGCCTCCCCCGCCCCCTCCTCCAGAACCACCCAAGTTCATCAAGGTACGGCTGCTAACATGGAACATGCACGACTCCCTACCCAAGGTCCGTCTTCATCCTACTTTGATTGCGGGCTGCTTTGCTCACTCAGCCCAGGGCGATGTCGAGGAACTCCTCGGTTCTGTTTCACTATCCAATCCCGCCATTTCTTCTCCAGAGTGTTCGGAGGCGTCCGCTTTGCCTGCCTTCCCTCTTGATGCAGCTCATCCATACCATGTTGTGATTGTGTAAGTTCGCCCAATATCCCCTCCTACCTCTAACTTGACATCATCATAAGTGCAGGTCAGGAGTGTCCAAGCGCGTCGGGTTAGTCTGCTATTTCCTCCTGCCGCTCGGCCATGTACCGCCATCCTCATCTCACTTTGACAGGCATCCCCATGGCCCTTGGCGCAGGATTCAAGCTCAACAAGGAGAAAGACATATCTCGTTCAAGACACTCCCTCCTCCCTGTCGATGCTGATGAATCTATGCATCGCAAGAGCGCGGAAGCAGACCTCATGTCTCCAACCGACAAGTCGTATGAGCACCATCACCCTCCTTCCAGCTGGTCCTCCGTTCTCGAGAACTGGTATAGCCACTCGCCAGCTGCAAGTCTTAACGGTGCTGTCGCGTCCGATCTGAACCTGAAGACTTCACACGAAGTCCAGCGAATGGGACCCTACGAGCTTCTCACCAAGGAGCGTATGATGGGTCTTTACCTCGCAGTCTTTATCCACCGAGATGCGAAGCCGCTCGTCCAAGGTAGGTAACCTTGGCTTCACCCGCTGAAGCCCTCTAACCGTCTCGGAAGGTACCTCCAGATCTGCAGTGACCACAGGGCTCATCGGCGGCCGTGTAGGCAACAAGGGCGGCGTCGGTGTGAGTGTGAAACTGGCCGGAACAACCTTGCTCTTCATCAACGCTCACCTTGCAGGTAAGGTTGTTATTCATGTGCCGTTCGACTTGAGCTGAATATGCTCGTAGCGCACGAGGGACGTGTGCATCACCGGCTCGCAGACTTCGCTAAGATCAAGGTCAGCCTTGCCTTGCAACTACGTAACCCCACGCTCATTATCGCTTCAGGCTGAGTTGTCGGTTGACGACTTTCTTCCCCCGGACGATCCACGCATTATGGCTGAAGGTGCAACATTTCAAGTAGACAGGTTCATAGGATGCGTCCTGACATTGTGGCAGATATCACCGACCGATTCGATTTCAGTTTTGTCTTCGGGGATCTTAACTTTAGGCTCGACATTACTCGCTTACACGCTGACTGGCTCATCTCCCGGAAAGGTATTGTTATGCCTGAGCTGCCTAAACATCGTTAAATTTATGACCGTGCCCGCAGACTACGAGCAAGCCCTCGAGTTCGACCAACTACGTCAAGTGATGGCACACAGCAACTGGTTTGCCGGCTTCAACGAAGCGGCCATTCGGTTCCCGCCCACATTCAAGTACGACGTCTACAAACGCTCACGACACCTGTCCTTCAAACGACCGTCCCCAAAACCTCTTACTAGTGGTCTGCGGCACGACAAGTTGCTGTCGGAAGTCGCTGAGCAGGAGCATGAAGGCACAACTATGCCCGAAGACCACGCGTCCCAGCACGGCGAGGTCGACGACGAGATGGAGTATGACGGCGAGGCTGCCTCTGTGGTCTCTTCGGCATGGACATCCGTTCGATCTCGCCATACTGACTTCGATCAGGACGACGAGTTGGACAGCTCTCCGCCTTCCGCTGGCGGCTTCGGGCAGTCACCACCCGCCAGCGCGAGCACGTCAAACTTGCTGGTACACAAGATGTGGTCTGCAGCTGCTGCGCACAAGGCAAAGCAGAAGTGGGTTGCTCTTTGGACCGCTTCGGGCAGTCCGACATCTCAGAGGCATGGACATGCGCAGTCTGGAGAGGGGCAGAGGCAGAAGAAGCGCGGCAAGTGGAGGCAGAGCTGGGCGTCAGCTAAGTCACCGCCGCCGTCGCGACGGGAGAGCGAGAACACGACGGAGGAGGTGCCGACACCGTCGCCTACGACGGCCGTGGACCCGGCGGACCCGAGACAGACGAGGGCAGGCAGGAATAAGGAGTTCCAGGCAGCGCTACTTGATGCAGCGAATGCTCGACCACATAAGCATCTCGCGCTCAGCGAGAACAACGTGGACCTGGAGGAGGAAGAGGAGAAGGGGGTGTACGATTCCTCGCACAAGCAGAGGGTGCCGAGCTGGTAGGTTCAGTTGCTCGTACAGGCTAAGCAGGGTGCTGACGACGCGATGTACATAGGTGCGATCGAATACTGTGGAAGACGACAATCAGGCCCGACCCCGAGTCCGACACTGAGGACGGCGAGTCTCAGCGGTTCATGCCATTCCGTGCGAAGATGGGCCAGATCTTCCATGCTTTCCGACCATCGTCCGTTCGAGCTCGCAGAGATTCGACATGGTCGATGCACCATCCGGAGATAGGGCAGCACCCTGCGAGTGCGGGCGACCAAGTCTCCCACCATCTTCAACCACAACAGATTCCGAGCCGTCCTAGCCTTGACATCCGGCAAGCCTCCGCAACCTCCGTTCCCTCACCCACTCGTCAGAAAGGCAACCCGTTACGAAGGATAACCCAAGTTCGGTCGGTCGACTCCTTCCCGAAAGCTTCCGGGGAACACTCCCTGGCTCGCGCGCTATCGCACGACGCAGTGCCGGTTTCCGGAAGTGGGGCTAGCGGGGTGCCTATGCGACATGCGAACACCATCTCGCCGGTACTCAACGTTGGAGGTATCCTCGGGACTGCGTCCGGATCCCCTGCCGCTGGCGAGGAGAGCCCGACCGAACTGGTACCAGCACCGAACTCCGCACCGTCGTCAGGCCCGCCCGTCTTCCGTTGGCTCCTACCGTTCTTGTATCGAGACGGACAGCAGGCTGTCGCAACGCCATCTGTGGAGTCGCCTGGGACGCCGAGACCACCGCCGCCGCTCCCCAAACGGGGAGACGTCGTGTGTCTGAAGTACGACACGCTGGATGACCGAGGGATGCGCAGGCTGGAAGGGCGCAGCGACCATAGACCGGTCATAGGGTCTTATGCGCTGTACATATAGATAGACTACTTTACTCGGCTTGCTAGTATATGCGAGCTGGACAGGATCCTCTGGCAGTATATACCTCACACACACATTCCTTTCGCTAGCTCTTACCGTAACGTTCGCGGACGTTTGTATTGATTAATTTTATACCTTGTTGGTCGAGTAGCGTAGCCATCGTACCGTGCTCCAGTACCTCCATTGTAGATACCCAGGATGCTACCGTCGTTGATGCATATAATATGGTGATATGCGGTGCACATCATTGGACGAGGCGTGCGGGACACCATGACTTGGCATACATGCGAATGACGAGGACAGGATTACGATTACGGGCTCTCTGGTCCCTCGTAGCAGACACGATGTTCCGTAGATCTAGCTTTCGGACCAGCTCTCAGGGCTCGAGGGAAGCGGGGAAGGTACCGTTCTCGCGCTGCTCATCCCACTTGTTGATCTGCAGCGGAACAGGTTAATGCGAAGTAGGGTTGGAGAGTGGATGGCGGCCACGTACCCATTCGTCTACACCAGAGAGAAGGGTTGAGCGGATAGGGGAAGGGCGTGGTCAGAGTAAGGCGGAGAGGCGGTGGAGGGGTACGTACTGGGGCACAGTGAGTTGTAGGCGCGCTTGAACTGCTTGCAAGGCGCGTAGTCCTCGCCCTTGGCGGCGATGCACTTGAAGTAGTCCGTGTAGTTCTGGAAGCTGTGGAGGTGCGGTAGGAAGGGGTAGTTGCGAGGCGCGACGTCAGAGCGTGCACTGAAGGGCGAGGATAGGATGGGAGAGGGTACAGACCAGTGACGGGTCTGGTTGGTGTTGGGGAAACGGGCTGCAGGACAATTTAGCAGGGGGCGGTTGTAACGGAGACGAGCGTGCTCACCGTCGAACCCGGCGGTCTGAAGGACGTATTTGCTACGATGACGGGGCGTCAAAATTTAATTCAAAGCAAAGATTAGACTCGAGCAGGACAAACCTGGAGAGGTCAGACTCAGACATGGCGAGTGCTGGGGCGAGCGTGCGTAGGGCAGAGAGGGGCGGAGGCAAGGAGGAGGGCGTGGCCGGAGCGTTGAGGGGGTTGAGAAACGGGCGCGCGCGGACTCGCCCGACCCAGTCCCGGCAGGCGCGTGTCTCGGCCTCCGTCCATCACCCCCGCTTGTCCTCAGCCACCACCTTCTGCTGCTGCTCTCTGCTCTATCCACACTTGTATTTCTAGTCTATATTGCTTGTTTCGTCGTATATCCGCACCACCACCATCATGGACACCCTCAAGGCTGAAATCGCAGTCAAACGCAAGGCGCTCGCCGTCCCTGCATCGGAGGGCGCTCGTCCCACAAAGTACATGCGCAGAGGCGACCTCGAACGCCTCAAAGAGGAGCAGGAGAAGAAGGAGAGAGAGGAGAAGGAGGCGAGACTCCGGGAAGAGCGCGAGCGCGAGGAACGCGAACGCGAAGAGCGCAGGCGAGAGAAGGCGGCAGCAAAGGTGAGTGTGGCCTGCGCCCATACCCTGCTTGCCGTTCGTCTCATTTATATCCGTGGAGAACAGGCTGGTAGTGCACGCAGATCCTCGAACTCCCCACACCCAGAGGGCGGCCCTTCGACCGGCTCGCCCGCACCTGACTCCGCGTTGTCGTTCAACATCTCCAACGAGGAGACCGTTCGGCGCCTCCGTGCAAAGGGCCAGCCCATTCGACTCTTTGCTGAGTCCGACAAGGACCGCCGACTGAGGCTACGCGCGTTGGAGCTCATCGAGGAGAAGGATCATGAGCGGCACGGTGGCCAGAACGACTTCAAGAAGGCGCTTGAGGACGTGGAGAACGTCGAGCGCCAGATGAAGGACAGGCAAGTCCAGGACGAGTCTACGCGCGACAAGGGCAAGAAGAAGGATTCCGAGGCATCATTGGTCAGCGAGATTCTGGACCTCGGACTTGTGAAGACGGACCCGGACAAGTTGTACCCCATCATCTACTACGCGATGAAGAGAGCGTTGAAGGAATGGGAGCAATGGATGGACGAGCGCCCTGGTGAGATACTTCCTGTAGTCGTGAAACCTTCACGGACCTAACGTCTATTCACAGAAAATATCAAGCGTACGACGCAGGGCAAGCTGGCGGCAGCTACGCAACGCCAATCTGCGGAGTATCTAAAGCCACTCTTCAAGCTGTTACGAGCAAGGGTGCGTGTTCTAATTGCGGCGGTGCCCTGTCAGCCTACTGATCCCTCGCATGCAGAATCTGCCCCCAGACGTGCTTGCTAGAATCGCCGAAATCGTGCACTATATGCAGAAACGGCAGTACCAGAGGGCGAATGACTCGTACCTTCGTTTGTCGATCGGCAATGCTCCGTGGCCCATCGGCGTTACGATGGTCGGGTAAGTTTATTTTTTGCACAGGTCAAAGTACAAAGCACTGACTACCGTCCAGTATACACGAGCGGTCCGCTCGAGAGAAGATTTCCGCAGATCAGGTTGCGCATGTGCTTAATGACGAAGTCAGCCGGAAGTACATTCAGAGCTTGAAGAGGTGATGTTGTTCATATGCTATGTTCTTGCTTGTCCTAACAGATGTGTAGGATCCTGACCTTTGCTCAAACAAAGTATCCTCCTGAAGATGTCACACAGCTGATGGGATGAGCAACATATGCTGATATGTTGTACATGTAGGCACTGCATAAGATATCACTGGGCCTCGAAATGATTAGCAGACATTCACTTCTTGGACTTTGCATATATCATTCTTCCTGATGCTAGTTCAGTCATGAGGTGTTTGCCTGTGGTTCGCCCCCACCCTCACACAGGTAGGCAATAAATATCACCTGAGCTAAACCCTCACACTTGGATCCTCATCTCTGTGCATAGGTTGTGTCTGGTCACCAATAGATTTGTATGTGTAAGAGATTTGGAGGGAAAGCTGATATGAATATATCATAAAGTACATACTAGACTATGATTTCTGCTGTATGATTCCTGTATTATTTTTTGTGTCATGCAGGAGGACATCTTAGCACACCCAACCCATTGGTGCATCAGCAAAATGAAAGATTCAATGCTGTGATCAACAGACCAACATATTAGAGGATGCAGAGCACTATAAGCCAGGAGGCATTCACCAGGAGACACTGAGACCCCAGGTAGTGGAGGGGAGGGGGTCCCCAGATGGCTTATGTTGATAGGTGGACCCCTTTTGGTGAGACCAAAATTTGATGCCTGGGATTTGGGAGCATGATTTTTTACATCCCATTGGCCTCAGTAGACATAGAAAAGGCTCCTCTCAGTGGTAGACATGGCTAGCCATCAAATTTTGTAGTCAATGGGCATCTAAATTGTCCCATGCTGCTATAAGCCCAGAATTATGGTTGGTCAAGCAAGGCTCAAGCTACTCACTTGTCTAGCAGATTTGTTTAGATCTGTGCACAGTGCTGGTGCAAGAACAAATGGCAATTTTGATGTTGGTGGACAGAGATTGACTTTTGGGTGCCTATAACACTCCATTTTGAGCTCTATGTAGTACCTACAGGTCAACCTACATGTGATCTCTGTTTGTATGTGTCCTTTAATATGTTTGAGATATACTATCACAGGATATAATCAAACACACGCATGAACACAACAACTAGCTTACATTTTAAACGTAGACTACCATACATTCCCAAACTTCAATATACCTTTAACATTTACAAATGGGACTTGCACAAAGAGTGGAGACACAATAGGAGACAAAGAGCAAAGAGGATATAAAGAAACATAGACCACAAACCAAATATAAATGTCTGGCCCTGAGATGGACAAGGCTTGTGCCCTGATACAATGCGTTGAAGTCTTCAAAATGGTTGTGCCAACATTTACAAAATGTAATATTCTATATACTGTATATTGTACATAATTCTGCACTTGTTCAAGCCACAATGCCTGGGTGATGCTTGGGCTGTAGCTGGATATGTGGATTCTGCTGCATTAGACTACAACTGACACATTTTCTCTACTAATTTGCACTAAAGTTAGCTGATATCTTCAATATACAGATCATATAGGTCAGCCTTCTAGGTCAATGATTTGTGCTAGCTTTGATGTAGAGTTGGGGTTGATCTACAAACTAGGTACCTGAACCCAGATGACCTAAACCTACAGGTTATTTTTAGGTCAGATCAGGTCAACCTATGCAGTGACCTGCACCTATGTGCAGCCTGACAAGTCTGCTGTGACCTTTCCCCTTTGTAGCATAGTCTCACCTTGTACCTTTAGACCTTTCACCACAGGTAGTTTAGCCCTTTACGGTCTTCTACCACAATGATTGAGACCTTTCACCACAGGTTATGAGCCCTGTCAGTTGCTAGACTCAGGAACTCAGTCATTAATGTGAAAAAAGGAGACTACACAGATATTGGATTTCTTAGGGCCTTGGGAGTTTATTGTTTGTATGTAAAATTCAGGCTTCATTGCAGTTGCTGTCATGCACCAAAATGGATTGGTACCTGAACATGGCAAGGAGACCACTGAAAAGCTAGGACCCAGCAACAACTCACACCACCAAAGACCAAACTCAGGGGATTATTCTCTGATTTTCCCTGATTTCCCCTAGGTCCAGGACTTGAGAAAAGCTCATTACCCACAAAGTACAAGGGCTAAGTGATGACTTATACCACATTACTCATGGGAGGAACATCTAGGAATATTTACACAATTTTCTACAATTTTCCAGAGCAAGGAAAGGCTCAGGAGGCCCAGGGCTTAGCTTATTGCATCATTTTTACCCCATTCTAAGCCTCTATACCTCAAAACAGTACCCTCTGCATCATTATCTGAGTCATCCTACATCATCAGGACCCCTTATATTGCTCCTGAGTCATCCCTGAGTCATTCCCCTCATTTTAGCGCCCTCTACATCATAAGTATCCTCTACATTGTCAAAACCCCAGAAAAAACGACCTCAAAATCCAGCCACCACCCCAGATTCATAGACTACCCCAGAAGTCCAACCCCATGACATAATAGACCCCAGGCTAGGCCCCCTATGACATCACCAGTCCCCTAGAATTTAAGAAGTCCAGGAGGTACCCAGGATGGTTTAGAATTTTTTGGTTTACTTAAAGATGTTCTCTAATCAGATAAAAAAGGGTAGAAGAAGACAGAAGACCCCAGAAGCACCCAGAAAATCCGGGAAACCCCCAAATAAATGAACAAAACCCCAGAGCACCACCCCAGGCCAGTAGCACCCCAGAATTTGAAGGCAAAGATCCTGTACACCCCAGAAAACCCCATAAACAACAAAAATCACATAAAACCCCAGAATATAACCTCTACAGCAGCCACCTTAGAACTGTTACAGTTGTGGTAGTATGTTTTTAGCTTAGTTGGTATCCATTCAGGAAAGGTATATAAGCCTACCTGAGGAGCCTTCAATAAAATAACAACAAGTTTACATCTCTTCCATCAACCACCACCATCAAGACTCAGAACAGCTATAGTGCTACCGCTAAGCCACAGGGCAGGGCAATTGCAGTAGCATCAGGTATAGTATAGGATCCATAGGCCAAGTCCTGTGATCCACATTCCCAGAGTTTAAGGAGCTCTGAAGTAGTAGATTTAGCAGGATTAGTTCCTGGATCTATAGGCCAGAGCACAACTGTGTGTACCATAGTAGGGGAAACTCTACCCATTTTTGCATAGCCACTGCAGGAGACGTCCAGACTAGTTCCCATAGCAGAATATCCAACGAGTCCCCAACTGAACCAGCTAATACTAACAGAGTTCACACATAGGTGTACCCAGAAGATCAGCAGTCATAGGACCACAAAGGTCCTCCCATCAAGCTAAGTGTAGGATTACAAAGGTCCTTCAAAACTGCAAGCTGTACATCAGCAAGTTTTTAGATCACAAACGTCCTCCAGGGACCAGTTTAAAGAAGATAAAGGATCAAAATTATCCTTCAGCAGCAATGGAAGAATAGGTGACATCACTAGCACCACAAAGGTGAGTGAGTCTGCACATTAGAGTACTAACAAAAGCCAGTTTATAGGTCCCATACGTCATTTTCCTATCCCACGTCCAGTTGTCCCATCCTACCTACCCTATCCTACACACACCTTTATGTACTCACGTACGTGTGGACATCAGCAAACCAGGCACCTAATGTACAGTACCATGCATACCTGTGTAGTTGTCATAGTTATATGTACCTTACATCATGTGAGCTTGGTCTATATTGTGAGGTCGCGGACTTATATAGGCACTAGTCAGTGCCTATAGCGACTGTATTTGCCTATTGTAACCCATCGTATCCGCCCATGCAGGTAGCACGATGTGGGGGGATACATCAAAATGCACGAATATGCGAGGGATGCAAGGTGAGAGGTGCAGGAGAGAAGCAGGTGGGTGCGGCACCTGCACGGCCACACCCGGGGCTGGAATAACCTAATCACATGAATATGCGCACACCAGGATGGTACGGGGGTCAACAATGCATTGTACAGCCTGAAACCATGCTTAATTCTACGAATCTATGACTGCGTGAGTGGGCGAGTCCCCAGTCTGATAGGGAGCACAAGAACCAAATATGGGAGAGATGAAAGAATGCACGTGCACCATGCACGCAGCTGTGCACCAGCGCAGGCGACCCGACAACGTGGACAATGGAGAGCAATGCAAAGAAATTGAGAAAAAGGCAACCATGATTGGAGTGAAGGCCTGCCGCGGTGTTGATGACGAGTCGTGAGGGCAAGGCCGGACCGTTGGGCCTTGAGAACGAGGGCGAGAGCGAGAGCGAGCACAAACCATTGGGCCTTGAGGGCAAGGGCAAGGGCAAGGGCAAGGGCAAGGGCAAGGGCAAGGGCAAGGGCAAGGGCAAGGGCAAGGGCAAGGGCAAGGGCAAGGGTGGGGGGTGAGGGCGCGAGCGAGGGCAGTGAGAGCGCGAGCGAGAGCAAGGGTGAAGCACAAGTGCAGGAATGAGAACAGCGGTGCAAGTAACAGCCGCTGTCGTAACTCTGATGCACCACACGCCGTACGCGCCCAGGCACCCCTTATGCACCAACGGCCGTACGTTAGCGACTAATCTGACATAAGCGTCGGAGATTGTATTTGCCCTCCAAATGCGGTAAGAGGCCCCGGGAGAGGCTGCAGGGCCTGTTATCTCAATAGATAACAGGCGCTTTCTTATCTCTTTGGCCACATTAGGCAGGCACTTACTGATCTAATCCACAGGGCGCTTTTTTCGATTACACCTCGCCCAAATCAGGTAGGTGGCCCTGATCCTGGTGTGGACCACCATGCAGGGGTACTCCCAGCTCCTCTAGCTCACTCAATATTCGTCCGATTGACTTCGTTTCTTTTGCAGTATATGCGCATTCTTAGGGAGAACAGAACGCGCTCATTACGTCGTAAATCGGTTGATTTCTGCTTGTGCTATGGGGCTTACTGATGTTCTACTACAGCGAACGGAGTTCGTCACGTTGTGCCGCCGTTTCGTACCGCATCAACACGCGAATAGATGCGTTTGGAAGGTATGTACTATATCTCTCGGACGAATTCCTTCGCGCGTGATTCAATGGAGTTCTGGCGGCGCTGCAGCTGATGCAATGGGGGGAGGGCTGCATGCTGCAGTGTCACCAGAT
>NW_007360327.1:2017623-2025579 GCF_000271585.1 Trametes versicolor FP-101664 SS1
TGGGGCTTACTGATGTTCTACTACAGCGAACGGAGTTCGTCACGTTGTGCCGCCGTTTCGTACCGCATCAACACGCGAATAGATGCGTTTGGAAGGTATGTACTATATCTCTCGGACGAATTCCTTCGCGCGTGATTCAATGGAGTTCTGGCGGCGCTGCAGCTGATGCAATGGGGGGAGGGCTGCATGCTGCAGTGTCACCAGATCTTCACCAAATCGCTTCGTTTCTTTTGCAATGGGTGCTAATATACTTGTGTTATCTGGGTGTAGCATCCGCATAGGACCGCGCGCACTCAGGACTGGTTGAAGGACAATATACTGCTCAGCCACAGCCCCTTTCCCAGGTCGATCGCGCGCCAGCCAATTGGCGTATCGCAACGCGAAATACATGTTCTGAAAGCTGTGAACTGCACCTTCCAGGCGATGTATTACACGTTGCGATCCGACCGCTGGTCGTTCCGGGGCAAGGTGGGCCTTCTCCTGCCTCACATACACACTCTCTGCTTATCTTTGCCCTTCAATGATTTAGAAAACCGGGTTTTCACGCTGAGGCATATATACACAGCGTATAATATGAGCCTACATGGATATGGGACCCTGTTAAGGTGCACAAAACGAAAATTGAGCTGGTTTTTGGACCTGTGAGTGGAACATGCCACCGGCAGCCAGGATTGTACCTAAATGCCAATCGCTTTCGCAGGGTAGTGTATGCATACCCTCTGCACATGATACCAAGATTTCAGCCTTATCGGCGACCAGGTGAGCGTGCTGTAGGCTTATCAGTACGGAGAAAGATCGCTCATTTGCACTCAACTACTGCCCAGGTCAAATGCGATATTTACCAGGCTGGAAACCCCCTGAAAACACCTTCACAACGAGCCCAAGATCGTAATTTTAGGTGAGGAAGTCGCAGAGATGTCAACTCATTAGTGTTGCAGGGCTCTCCTGCAGCAACCCTAGCTGCGAGCACAGAGAGATATCAGCACAGCCGCCCAGACCGTCTTAAGACGGTCTGGGTGATAGGAGTGCTGGAGCACTGTCTCGGACATAGCTCGCTTGTTTCTTCCTCAACGTTTATGAAACTTTGTACGTGTATAGTGCTATGTACTTGCTACTAGAATATGCGTTTTATAGGCTATTTGGCGACGATTTGCCCGCGGGAGTGATCATCTAATGTGGTATGGTGCAAACCGCGCTAGGGCATCATTTCGTTGCCGATCGCTCTACAATTCTACACGTCCATGCATGTACAGTACGGCTATCAAACGCAAAAAAGAGCGCCGTGATTAAAACATTTACTGTGGCTGCACACGCGTTTTTGCCAGAGCTGTGCAGAACATATGTATATTGTGTCCTATGCTGCAAACACATCCTAGTAGAGCATTGAGACTCACAATATACACTATTAGGCAACATATAAACAGGAAAAAGGCATTACATAGCTGCTGTAGCCAAGGCACATAGATGAATCAAGCTATAGAGGGGACAGAGGACAAGGAGGATATATACCTTGCCCCGGAGCGACCAGCGGTCGGATCGCGGCGTGTAATGTACCGTCAGATAGGTACACTCGATGGCTTTTAGGA
This sequence comes from Trametes versicolor FP-101664 SS1, assembly GCF_000271585.1. Taxonomy (NCBI): domain Eukaryota; kingdom Fungi; phylum Basidiomycota; class Agaricomycetes; order Polyporales; family Polyporaceae; genus Trametes; species Trametes versicolor. Next base: position 2,019,210 of record NW_007360327.1, read on the forward strand.
AATGTAATTTGCGTGGCAATCCGCCCAGCGGCTGTTGCGTGATCGTCCTGGGAAAGGGGGTGTGGCTGAGCAGAGGATGCTCCGTTGCGCGGTCCTGAGTGCGCGCGGTCCCACTCAAATGGAACCCCCTAATTACACATCAAAATTAGCACCAAGCGCAAAAAGAACGACGCGATTTGGTGGAGATCTGGTGGAGCTGCAGTATGCAGCCCTCCCCCCACTGCATACCGTGCAGCACCACCGTATCTGCACAGAATCGCGCGCGGAAGGTCTCGTCCGAGAGATATAGTACATACCTTCAAAATGCGTCTATTTTTGTGTCGACGCGGTACGAAACGGGAGCGCAACGCGCAAAACCGCGTTTCCTATAACATGATATCAGCTCTCTTGATACTGGCACTACTACTGCACCGTTCACCGTCTAAAGTGGCGCGTTCTGAGCGCCCAATAAATTCGAACATACTGCAAAAAGAACGAAGTTAATCGCATAAGAATAGAGCGAGCTAAGGCAGGTGGGGGTACCCCTGCATGGTGGTCCACCCCAGGATTGGGGCCACCTACCTGATTTGGACGAAGTGTGATCGTAAAGAGCGCCCAGTAGATTAGATTAGTAAATGCCTGCCTGATATGGCTGAAATGATAAGAAAGCGCCTGTTATCTATTGAGATAACAGGCCCTGCAGCCTCTCCCGGGGCCTCTTACCGCATTTGGAGGGCAAATACAATCTCCGACGCTTATGTCAGATTAGTCGCTAATGTACGGCCGTTGGTGCATAAGGGGTGCCTGGGCGCGTACGGTGTGTGGTGCATCAGAGTTACCACAGGAGGTGCAAGTAAGCGCGCGAAAGAGGGTGGATGACTGTCGCAGTGGTGGTTCCGAGAGCGGGCATGATGAGAGAGCAGGAACTAGATCGAGGACGAGAGTCACCGTGCAGGCAGAGAAGCGGGGAGAGGCATGGACACAAGTGAGCAGATGAGATGGAAGAGCGAGCAACTGTGCGTATTGAGTGCGCGCGCGTGCACAACTCACAGGGACATGGGGGTGGTGTAGACCAGCATGGCGTAGGGCACACCTAATCTTGATAGCTCACTTGGCTGTGGGTGGTGTTGTGTGTGTCGCCCGCATCTTCATCCTGTGCGTCCGCATACACAATCGGCACAGGCTCCTCCTCATCCTCACGCTCCTCAAATTTGTTGCCGTGGCCGTTCTCCATGGGCTCGTCATCATTGAACTCGGTGTCCATGGCAGCATCGGCATCCTTTCTGCCGTCTTCATCCTCGTCGTAGATACAGTCTTCATAGACGATTCTAGATATATGTCAGCATAGATCATATTACAATGGCCCGCACTTACTTGTCGTACCGCGCAAGGGTGTCATTTGTCCACTGTGAGTCATGGGCAAACAGCCGAAGCAACACACACGCAAACTCCGGCCTGAAGTAATTGCCGTTTTTCTGGGCCCATGAACATTGCGAGCTCAAGAGTGAGCGTACCTGGACAAGCATGAGAAGTTGTGTAGCTCCGCATGAATAAACATACCAGGGTTGCCACATGGACAATGTGCTCGGGAGTGACGCATGTGATGTTGTACTTCACTGCAATGCTTGGCTTGCCACGGGCCTTGCTGTCGTCTAGGTCGATATCGCTGGCGCTTTAGGGTCCGGTGAACACGAGCTGAGTGCACTGTGGAAGAGGCATTAGCAGCTACACCACACAACATGGAGCAGGATGTCACCTTCACCAAAAAGCGGCTTTGCAATAGCCCCGGCTTAAACTTGCCTGGGACAATCAGCTCCTCATTGTACATGAACAGTGGCCAGTTTGTTAGGAGCGTGCTGAGCAGAAGTCCGAAGGTCCAAAAATGCGGAGGTTCAAAAACCCGAAAACGCGGTAGTACGGATTCCGGAGGTACGTAGGCTCGGAGTCCGGAGGTTTGGAGGTTAGGGAAGATGACTCAGCGGGAGGACTTTGTTGAAGCTATTAGCAACACCCTGGGACTTGTTCCATTCGTCCTTAATTTCAGAGGTTCGGAAGTGCGGAGGTTTGGAGGTTTGGAGGTTGACAAGTGGTTGGATTGAAGGTAGCGAAGGGGAGGTATGGGAGGTAACAAACAAGATGGAAGAGAATATGGTAAACAAGATATTTGAACTGAGTAACTATTACGATTGATGAGGAATGAAGAAATCGTTTCTTATGGGGTGAGCTTCCTGCCAACGCGCGTGACGCCAATCCGACCCCGTGGGAAAAAATTACTTACTCATTACGATTGATGAGGAACGAAGAAATCGTTTCTTATGAGGTGACCTTCCTGCCAACTCGCGACACCTCAATTGATGCCCGTGGGAAAATATTATGAAACTCCGCTAATCAGCCATTAGTGTTGAGATAGGCGCCACATACATTCTCCGCTTACAAACCCAGGGTTAGGGTTCTCCTCCATTAGGAATTTTAGGGTTAGACACTAGATTGCTGCACACAGCCACTCTGACCATCTGCTAATGAGGCTCTAATGCTTCCCAGTAGGCGTCTATGTAACCCTAGGTGGCACTACACACCTGCGGCTTCATGCACACTCAAATGCAGGCTATAACAAACATCTATATAGACTCAAACACAATGTGCATCATAGCATAAGGGTATATCTATATAGTTTACATTACTAGCAATTGTGCTAGTAGTGGTGAAGGGTCTATGATTATTCCTGCCAAGAGAGAACACTGATCACGTATTTGAGGGGTGGTTAAGTGTACACATAGGACATGCTATAGTGCCATGATATATGTGATTGTATCTCTTTCATCTATGGCAGTTACTAGAGTGATTGAAACTGCAGTTTATCTACTCTGTCTTTGTTTAAAAGACTAAAATCAAAGTATTTCCTTTTTCTGTTGCCCAATGTGGAGACAATCAAAACCAAAACAGTACCATATTGTAGAGCTTGTTAAGGGCTTTCTGATGATATATGATATGTGCTATATGGATGGGAACTGGTGAAACAGGGAGGGAAATACTTCTAAAAAGCGGCTGCTTTTCAAAAAGTCTTTCTAAGTACCACGAGCGCTAGTACATCGCACTGGCCCAGCGCGATCTACTAGCGCCCATCGGACTTCACCAAATCACGCTTTCGGCGCCTATTTGACCGACAGGATCAGGCCCTGTGAACCCTTCTTTAAATCGCATTATTTGGCCATTTCTGCACTATATCCTGCATATTAGGCTTAGGAAACCATTCCATTGTGTAGAGCTTGGCCAGCAGAGTCTAATGATATATAGATCAACATTTATTAATAAGCAGATCACTGCAAGAAATCCGATTTGGTACATTTTATACCACTTTGTAGGCTAATGCTGCTCCTGCATTGTTTATAGCCAAGAATATGCCCAAGTGTTTATAATGTGTCCACATGACATTTATGTCCATGTACTGGGCCTCCCATGGAAACAATGATGTATATATATTAAAAACTGACAGAGATATGGGTTTAATCATGTGCACTTGCCTCTTTCTAGTGATATATTGAGGTATACCATCTATTGTACAGTGGACTTTTGAGTATAGCATCACCATTGAATAGAGATCAATATTCTGAGCCCAATAGTACATAATACTTGACCATTTGATGAATATGCCAGGCCACTAGCGCTTATTGCCAATTGTGGCACTAATAGAAATATATCTAGTCCATATCTTATTCCACTGTCACTACATCCTTGATTTGTTTGCACAGATGGATTCTCCTTGTCAACAGCTTCCTGGTGATATATTATATGTCCCATTTGGACAAGCAGAAGCCAAGATATTGACCCTTCTCTGTTTGGAGCCAAACAAGACCAAAGCCAATGGCACGACGACACTAATCCGCGTCGTCGTGCCACTAGCTTTGGCTTTGTTTGTTTTCAGCCACAGCTCAACATAATGTGCTCATTAATAGACAAGTGTATGGTGTAACATACCACTATCATATATCACCAGAAAGCTGTTGATGAGGAGAATGCAATGGGGGTGTTTGTATGATATTCTGAGCACATGTGGGAGTGCTACAAGCCAACCAACCCACCATAAGTGACTCTGGGTCACAATCTGTCACTAATGGGGATCAATGTGGGTCTAGGTCAGTGTTTTCCCAGGCATAATGTCAAGTATTGTATACTGTCAGGTTCGGAAAATTGAGCTCTACACAATGGTGTTGTTTGTAGGTCAATAGAATGCCAATGGAAGGCATAAATTGGAGTAAAAGAATGTTCAGGTCCAGATAATGCAGTTCCTTTAATGCATTGCCAGCACTATCTTCTGCCCTATATAATGAAAGTGTCCTGCAATATTATAATGAAGTCAGATGGATGGATCAGTGAGCATAAAGACTGGGTATTGTGCATACAATCTGGCAATGACCTTCAGCCACAATTGGAGTTTGGTGCATTAAAGCTTGTGTATTCAATATAAACCATGATTGTACCACCATTAGATCCACATTAGAAAGACCTTTCCAATGATATATAATTATCCTATGTTGTGGTAAAGAATGAGCCAACAGGGGGCAAAATGAGTTGCAGCTGTGGCTGAGAACAAACAAGACCATACTTGGTGGCAGGGGAACGCAGCTCAGTGTTCCCCTGCCACAGACTGTGGTCTTGTTTGGTTCCCAACACAAACACCTCAATATCTTGGCCCCCAGTTGGCTATATGTCATGAAATATATATCAACAGAAAGCTATGCATGAGCAGAGTCCATATACTCAAAAATGATTTGAATGTGACTAATGCAGCTGCCACTATACGCAAGACAAGATCCTATTAGTGCCACAACTAGAAAAAGCGCCCATGGCACATGACCTGATGACATCACTGCCTCACCCCCAAGTGTTATATACCACCAGGTTCAGAATTTCAATCTCTATCCAATGGTGCTGTCTATATGATTGTTTAATGATCCTAACAAAGGCTCAGACCATCATGAATGCAGTTTTACAGCTAATGTGCGCCATTGGACCATATATGGCAACCTGATCAGGTGATGAGATTACATAAGCATGTTCAACTTTGAACTCTGATGCGCGCACACCTCCCTCTCTCACTTCTTCCTCTCACCATCTTGCACTATGCATACCCAGCACATTCTATACTTGCTACTGTGGTATAGTAGCCTTCTGACACCATGTCAGTGGCTGCTATATCACAGTGCTACCTCTTCTACCATTGCTGTGAGCAGCAATATTGGCAATCTGGCGGTCACTGGCCTTCAAGGTGCATTCAAATCTTGGTCACACTTTTATTGATCTAACATACCTATAATTATCCAGGGGCACCTTTTGGTAATCCCCTGGACAGGGTCATTGGTGAGGTTTTGAGGGACACCTCCATGACAAGTCCCTCATATCAGCTGCTCTGCAGTGAGGTTTCAGGGACCACCTTTGTGACAAGGTCCCTGCACGCACACAAGGGTTTGAGGGACACCTGTGCAATAACAAGTCACTTTTATGCACACATAGGTTTTAGGGACACCTGCATAACAAGTCACCTGTATGCACATAGGGTTTCAGGGGCCACCTGCATGACAAGGCCTCTGAATTCAATTCACTTCTATAAACACATTATAATCATTCATGAACTGTGGTTGAAATCTGTCAATATCCAAGCTAAGCGGGTAAAATGTCTCTGTCAGCGTAACTATTATTGACATCATGACTTTGTTGTTTTCTATCACAAATATCTGGGCTTTAATGTGTTGACCCAATTAAAATCTAACAGTTCACATATATCTATCACACCTTCATATACAACTGCAACTGTACTGAGAGGAGGTGCTGCAATACGTAGGGGCAGGTATGCAAATTCTTGGACATATAATGAGTTACAACATTTTGTATGCTGCAAACCCCAAACTGCTGACATAAACATTACATATTCATTTCAACACTATGTACCAGAGAAAATGCTGCAAAGTATTAAAGACAATGACCACATACTTGCTGCAAATATTCCTATCAATATATTGGTAACCAAATTATCAAAGCAGCATCTCTGGCAAGTAGCTCAATCCCATCACCTAGTACATGTGTCCCAGCATAAACACAAGGAGGTGCTTGTAAATGAGCTTTTGCAGCATCAATGCGACCAATGTGATGAATATGTCTGCATATTTGATTTCAAAGTCAAACACAGGGTGAATGCTACAAAATGCCAGAAGTACAGAAATAAGCAGAAAGCAGAAGCCAAGATATCTGATACATTTCCGCCGCCTCCATTGTCTTCAGATTTAATAGAGGATATTGTCCAAGGCTTTGCCACAGATATTTCTAACTTCCATGAGTCCGCTTGTGCAGTATGCGCCCAGCTTGTACCACAGAAGCTTTTGCTGTCCATACCAAA
>NW_007360327.1:2025599-2028296 GCF_000271585.1 Trametes versicolor FP-101664 SS1
AGAGGAGGTGCTGCAATACGTAGGGGCAGGTATGCAAATTCTTGGACATATAATGAGTTACAACATTTTGTATGCTGCAAACCCCAAACTGCTGACATAAACATTACATATTCATTTCAACACTATGTACCAGAGAAAATGCTGCAAAGTATTAAAGACAATGACCACATACTTGCTGCAAATATTCCTATCAATATATTGGTAACCAAATTATCAAAGCAGCATCTCTGGCAAGTAGCTCAATCCCATCACCTAGTACATGTGTCCCAGCATAAACACAAGGAGGTGCTTGTAAATGAGCTTTTGCAGCATCAATGCGACCAATGTGATGAATATGTCTGCATATTTGATTTCAAAGTCAAACACAGGGTGAATGCTACAAAATGCCAGAAGTACAGAAATAAGCAGAAAGCAGAAGCCAAGATATCTGATACATTTCCGCCGCCTCCATTGTCTTCAGATTTAATAGAGGATATTGTCCAAGGCTTTGCCACAGATATTTCTAACTTCCATGAGTCCGCTTGTGCAGTATGCGCCCAGCTTGTACCACAGAAGCTTTTGCTGTCCATTACCAAAGAAGACTATGATCAGAAGCTGCTGATGTCAGACAACATGGTCACTGTGAAGGAGCGAAAATCTGCAAGTGATCCTGTCTGTGATATCCCTGGTCCTGTTCTTCTTCCAGGCTGTGATAATATTTGCCAATCATGCTTATCAGAACTCAAAGAAGGTCGTACTCCTGCAGACAGTCTGGCAAATGGTCTATGGCTTGGAGAGGTCCCACCACAGCTACAAAATTTGAGTTTCACTGAGAAAATGCTGATAGCACGTGTAAAGCATAACCACTGCATTGTCAAGGTCCATATGTCAGGCATGTCCAAGCTACGTGCTAATGTGGTCAGCCATTCACTTCCCATGCCCAAGATATACTCAGTGCTGCCACCTAGATGTGAGGAATTGAGCGAAGTATTAGCATTCTTATATCTTGGACCTAATCAGCCAACCTCCAAAGAGTATAAGCGCACACCCATGCTCGTACGGCGTAACAAAGTGGTGGATGCGCTTGAATGGCTCAAACTCAATCACATTGACTATGCTGATCTCGAGATATCTTATGACAACATCAATTCATATCCTGAGGATGAGCCACCTGTGATTGTAAATTACTCAAAGAGCATGGAGTCCAATGTAGATCCCGAAGCATCAGCTGTAAATTACAATTGATGAGGAACGAAGAAATCGTTTCTTATGGGGTGACCTTCCTGCCAACTCAAGTCGTGTACGTGGGAAAAAAAGTTGAAACCCAGCTGATCAAAGGTTAGTTTTGAAATAGGCGCCACCTACATCCTTTACTTACAAATCCTGGGTTAGGGTTCCCCTTCATTAGCACAGCTTAGGGTTAGCCTTAGATAGTTGTTAATCAGATTTCTTACCAAGTTGAAACCCACTCCATGGGCGCTCATTTAACCCTAGCTGCACACAGGTCAACACGTGATTGCATTGCAGGATATAGAGGCATGGACAGTCGCGTCACACTTGGTAGCAGCAGATACAAAGCAAAAATATGGAAGTAGAGAGAGAAATTGCGAGATACTTTGTATGAGGCCACATTCACTCCCTAAAATACAGACATCAGTGCTATACTAATAACATATATAAAAGTGCATGACTTACGCGCGGGCAACCAGCACAACACCATACAGGTTCAGGCTGAGGTTGATCTTGTCGTCGCGAAGGTACGAGGACGTGGAGTACAAAACAACAACAACGTCACCAAACCCGGGAACAGTCTCCAGGCGCGGGAGCTTGTGAACCTCATCAAACGAGAACTTCAAGGAGGCTTTCTTGTTCTTCTTGAAGTATGCGGTGCCGTCCCACACGCCAACTGTAGATCAATGAGCTATGCATAGGCAGGAAATATATGAGACAATTCTGCACTTACTGTCGTCCTGCGTGTTCCAGGTGGTCTTGTTGCGCATCTCCAACAGGCTGCGCGATGGCACAGAGGGCATCTTGCCTGTGCCTGCCCTCGGACCCTGCTTGCCAGTGCTCTTGCTGGGTGTTGCCCCGATGAACGACACATCTGGGACTTCCAAAGGATGAGCCAATAATTGGTCAAGAGTACAAATGACTCACGCGCTGGGGTGGGATCAGAAGGGAAGGTGCGCATGTTGACACCGACGTAGCGCTGCGATGCAGTGAATGTGCTGATGGGTAGCTCACTGTGGTTGAATACAGTGCCAAAGAAAGCCATCGTTCGCTCCCACTCCGCCCGCACAGGGCCAAACAGGACTGACTTTACAGTCTGTGACTGCTGCTTTCCAAACAACGTCGGGAAGACGACATTACAGGTGAAGACGAAGCCCATGGTCATGCAGATAGCCCGGGCAGGCTGCCCCGACTGCGGCTTCCAGGAGAGCACCTTGTTAGCACTTTGGCCAAACGTACTCAAGGTGACCTTGGCAGGGTCAAAGCGCGCAGGGTTGATGACGTAGCCGCCATCATTGCTGAAGGTGGCCAGTCTCTTCAGAGCACTAGAATTTCTGGTTAGCTTACATTGTATAGGTAAAGACATCGCTGACCTGGGATTCACGTCATGCTTGTTGACAAGGCCTTGCGTGTACGGAACAGTGCTGATGAGGGAACCGTCTGCGGTGAGAGCCTCACAAAATCTAGGCTTATATCAGGCTGTGTCTG
>NW_007360327.1:2028362-2041118 GCF_000271585.1 Trametes versicolor FP-101664 SS1
CTGTGACTGCTGCTTTCCAAACAACGTCGGGAAGACGACATTACAGGTGAAGACGAAGCCCATGGTCATGCAGATAGCCCGGGCAGGCTGCCCCGACTGCGGCTTCCAGGAGAGCACCTTGTTAGCACTTTGGCCAAACGTACTCAAGGTGACCTTGGCAGGGTCAAAGCGCGCAGGGTTGATGACGTAGCCGCCATCATTGCTGAAGGTGGCCAGTCTCTTCAGAGCACTAGAATTTCTGGTTAGCTTACATTGTATAGGTAAAGACATCGCTGACCTGGGATTCACGTCATGCTTGTTGACAAGGCCTTGCGTGTACGGAACAGTGCTGATGAGGGAACCGTCTGCGGTGAGAGCCTCACAAAATCTAGGCTTATATCAGGCTGTGTTCTGCATTTAAAAATAATGGTGTTTCATACCGCACTACTGGCAAGCCCTGGTACGTGTCCCTGAGAGCTTCATCCACAACGTCAGGGTTGTCAACATCAAGGACAAGCTTGTTGGTGACGTCATCTGCGAGATCTTCCATGGCAGCATCATCCTCCTCTTCTCCGCTGTCCAGAGAAGACCTACTCCATGCAGTGAGAACTTGAAGATATATCAGATCCCAGGAGAATAACATACATGTTTGCGGTGTCCTTGCTGCTCCCATGATCCTGACTGATGATGGCTTCAACGGAGATGCAATTGAGATATACCAGATTAAAGACATACATGGTGCGCAGGGGCTCAGGAAGATGGTCGGTGAACAGACGACGCTGAAGGCGCGCTCTACAACACATTGTAAGGACTGGTACGGTACTCGTAAGCAAAGCTTAGTACTTGTCCTTGTCGTCAGTTTCACGGGTGAACACCGATGAGTCAGAGCTGGAGAGAGATCAGTGCAAGCTCAATATTGCACAAACATGGGTAGACTCACTTCGGGGCCTTAGACGTCTTCGCAGCCTTGCCAGTGTTGCTGGCCTTGACGGGCGTGTTCTTAGACTTGCCAGGAGTCTTACGCATGGGGATCACCACCTTGACACTGCTGCGCTGCTTGGTCTGAACCTTTCTGTCCGCACTGCCGCTCAGCTCGGTCTGGACGTCCTTGTCAACCATGATCTTGTTGGCCTTCTCAGCGGCAGCCCTTTCAGCAGCGATCTGGGCTCTGATGGTCCTAAGACAATATTTAGTAGACAATACATAAACTGCCAGCGAGACCTACTGCGTGCGGGGGAGAGGGACAAAACTCTGCTTGCCCGGGGCAAGCCTAGATTATTATTGTTAGAGCAAGCTATAATGGAAGGTAAAAGGAAAGTGTACGCCGTCTTAACCTTCTTCACAGGAGAGATTCTGGGTAATGTTGTGTTAGTATCATCGTAATCAACACTGATGTTTGCGCACCCTTCATCCTCGGAGTCCTCAGAGTCCACCCTAATTGGATGATCAGTATGACAGTATAACATACAATAACAACACGGTACACTTACTGCTTGGCATGCTTAGCAGGGGTGGACTTCGGCTTGACGGCTCTGCCACGACCGGCCTTGCTGTGGCAAAGTATTAGATGACAGATAGCAGCAACACAGCAGAGTAATAACACTCACACAGGCGACGGAGTCTTTGGGGTAGACGGCGGGCTAGAATTGGCAGCACGGCTGCGTCTGCAACATACAATATCAGAGAAGCACAGCATAAAGTGAAGACACATACCCAATCTTCGGGGTCAGCTCAACCTCCTGGCGGCTGTCTTCCTCGTCATCGCTGCATGCAGTGTTAGATTTGCATGGGGCTGATGTCGCATATCTTACCTGATCATCATGACATCCGCAGAGACACTTTTGTTGTCACTGTAAGGATACTCTTCAGAATTGAAGCACATCAAACAAAAAACCATGCAGAGCAACGTACGAGGTGTTGTCAGCAGCAGCCTCCTCCATGCCAAGGTCGGACTCTGTCTGGATGTCGGACTCGTCGGAGCCTTCCTCGGCGTCGCTGTCAATGGCCCTCGCTGCCTTGCCACGGACAGTCTTCCCTCTAAGGCAGCTCAGAAAATTGTGATGATAAGACAAGAGTGACACTCACTTAGTGGCAGACACCACCAGGGCCTTGCGAGCAGGAGCTGCGGTCTTGCGCTTTGCAGCAGCCTTTGCACCTCTAGCCTGAGCCGGAGCAGCAGCCTTCTTGGCAACCGCCTTCGGGCTGCAGAAAGATCAGTATGTTGCTGCCATACAGTACATGTAGAAGACACTCACACCTTTCCACCAGTGCTAGCGGCGACACGGGTGCGGGTAGTACGTCCGGCCATGGGGATAGATGGTGGGGTGGAGAAGTGGAGGGGGAAAGTAAAAGAGGCTGAGAAGAGTGTTGGGAAGGGCTCGAGGTGAGGAGGACTCTGCCTGGTTCTGCTGCCCTCCAGCCCTTTTATCCTTCTCAGAAGCGGGGTTCAGCGATATCGCCAGAGTTCTGGGACCTCGCCATGCTCGCTTACCAGTGTTGGGGACAACATGTTCCATTCCGTGATGAGTGCCCTCCCGTGAACACTGCCTGCAGAGCGACACCCCATGCACCAACTCTGTACCCCCCGTACCAGTGAAATTGCATACATATGTACCAGAATACACGGTGCATCCATGGACACAGTAGGTTCACCTTTGTGAGGATCCTGTCTGTGCAAGACTCGTGGGGTGGTGGTTTGAAATTCGCATATGTGGGTGCGAATTTGAAATGGCTGCGCTGATGCAGCTTCTGGGAACTAGGATGGGCATCCCCAAAGTCCCGGCCGGTCTCTCATCTGTTGTCAGCTCACAATTGGTGCGGCGAGCAGTGTGATGGTGAGAAAGCCGGACATCTCTCCCCAAAGGCGGAACATGCCTGAATCAGACTTTGTTGAGAGCGCACGTCGCAGTAGGTCATGACTTGTGCTGACTGCTGCTTCTTTCCTTCTTGACTCTCACCAGAAATCATGTCATTCCTCACCCACCTCTATGGGAATGTTGCCAAGTACCGTGAGTGTGTGCATTGACAAGGTCAATAGAATACTCACCAGATTTACTAGAGGCTCTGCTCCTGGACTGCATGAGCAGGAATGCAGAGTCGGCTCCTCCATTCATGCAGCTTTCAAGCCTGTCCGATGTCAGTGCCACTGCAGTCTGTTTTAAACACCCCTGACCTGTTTGACAGCCTGCATGTCTTGTCAGCAATGTCGAGATACTAGAGCAGCGGGATGGCAGATTGCTTACGCTTATTCAACAACGACCATCCCGCTCCACCCCTCCCGAGGAGCTCGTGCTGCGTGTGCAGGGTTTTCTTGTTGAGTCTACCCTGCCTCCTATCAGGCGTAACCAGTGAGTGCTTGTACCCATCTCTCGTCAGCCAAGCATCAACAGTTGCGTCAGACTCCCTTCAAACCCGAACCGGCTCATCGATCTCAGGCAAACTGTAACCGTGAGCAGCCTGGGCGTGGAGCCCTTTGACGGTGCAGTCAGTGCAGTCATGACCATCTATCAGCATTTTTGTGCGCACCTTGTCGGACACAATTTGCGCACCTGGAGCACATCACGTCTGGAGAACCACCTTACGCTTTCCTTTGGGAATCGGTACCTCACTGCTTCAAAGTTTGCTGAAGGCGAACCACGGGGTGATCTCAGCGATGTCGTGGACCCCTTCTATATTCTGCAGCCCTGTCTCACCACTCAGGTCCATCTGCAAGAGAATGTGGTTGAGTACTGGGAGCAAACAGTGACGGAGAACCAGGGCAGGTGTGTTGTTAGTGAATGTTTGCAATTGTGTCGATCTCTGACAGCGATCAGTTCCTTCTGCCGCATCAAGCCGGATGTAATCTTCCCCGGCACCATGGTTGAACTCCAGATTGCCTTTGCGGCTGTCAAGGTTGGGCGTCATGAATATATATTCCTGCCGAAGTTGCGGGCGATTTGTGTCCTTAGTCGTGCAGTGTAATCGGTAATTAAGGTGTCTCTGTTTAACCTTCACCATGCTCATTACATGCAGGACTATAACTCATCGGCCTTGAGAGATCTAAGCCTACGTGCTGTCTCGCCACTCAAGAAGGTCAAGCGCAAGGTGGGGTACAGAGAGCAGGAAGAGACAGGGATGGAGGAGTCACGTCGGCAGCTGAAGAGAATGTCCTTGCAGGATGGTGGTGTTAGACGCGCAGATGAGCCTACGTCTGATTAATCAGTCTGGTATCACAAGTTCATATATCTCATGTCTGTGAACTATGAGTGAACCTGTCATGTCCATGATGGCAAATCAAGTTTCGCTAGTATACAATACAAGAAAATACTCGGACTCCAAAGGAACGGTCAAAGTCATATATATCTAGGAAGTGTCCATCCCTTCTAGCGCCTCTTTGGGGCCTTCTTCTTCTTCGCGTTCTTCGCAAGCTCCTTCTCAAATGCCTTGACCTTTCTCTCCACACGCTGATACTTGCATAGAAGGTGCTCAAACATGATAGGATCAAACGTCATTTGGGAACGTTCGTCGGGGGTGAAGGAGTCGTGGAGGGAGTTGTAGAGGTTGACTGCAGCGCTCTGGATAACATCGACAGAATGCTTGTTGGTGGCCGAGTGGAGAAGTCCAAGGGAGTTGAGACCAGAGACAGCGCCTTTGGAGATCTGATGGATGATCACTCCCATTTCCGCGATGTCAGGCATCTTGACCTGGCCCGAGTAAACGAGATCTGAGGTGATGAGGGATGCTATGAGGGGACCGATACCGTGCAATTTGGTGAAGAACTTGTGGGCCTCGAGATATTCCACCCGCTCCCTATCGCCCAACAAAGCTTTCCACCCCTTCTCTGCTGCAAAGTAAGCCTCAGCAAACTTGAGCTCCTGGTGGCGTGCAGTCCCATAGGCGTTGAGGTTGCAGACGTAGAGAAGAAGGGCACGGCCAGTGAGCTTCAAAGACCCGGAGAGGTGGTCGATTTCGGCTTTGAATGAAGCATAGTCCCGGAAGAAGAGATCGCGAAAGCCGGTGGAGTCCATGAGCTTTTCGGACCAAGTTGACCGGTAGGAGAGAGCGCGCCAGCAGATATGACTTCCCAAAGCCCCGGGCTGACCAGCGCGCTCTGGATCAAGGAAGGCATACTTGTCTCGAGCAGCCAGGACCTGTGGAGCATGTTGGCGGAAGGGGAGGAAGAAGTCGAGGTCTTGAGAGACGACAATTTGCCAAGGGCTCTCGCAGCTATCCTCCTGAACTTTGTCTGATGAAAGGAAGATAAGAAGGAAGCGGATGAACGTCTCGAGAGTCTTGGCAGCAGTGGTGGTTGGAGACGGGGTGGAAACACCGCTGCGCGGGGAAGAACCTGAGGGACCAGCCTCCAGTTCCATCACATGCGGACGGGGAGCGACCGCTGTACTCCCGCTGAGAACCTGTTTCCAGTTCTCATGGTAACTTTCCAGCTGCGTGCGAATCTGCTCGTACAACTTGGCCTCAACCGAGTCAGCGTTGGCCAACGGGAGACGTTGCAGGTCCTTGAGGAAGTCATTGAGCAGGTCAGGTTGGAAGTTGACGGAAGTGAGAGTGCGATCGTTGCCAGAAAGACAGGTTGCACGTGCGTTGCGGAAGGCCGCCCAGATTCCCGGGAGAAGAAGAACATCAGAGCCAAAGGTCATGACCAGATGGCGCACGAGGGTACCTTGAACTCGGCTCATATCCCGGGATGGGTAGCGGAGCCAAGTCCACAAGGTTTTGTGAGCGATGGAGATGATGCGCTTCTCGCGCGCGCTGGACTGCAAGCGTCCACTGATGGTATGGAAGTTGACCACAGGATCATCCTGAAGCTCGAGGCCATATGAAGAGGGCCTGAAAGTAACACGCGAGTTACTCCCAACGTAGGCTTGTACGTCCGCCAGAAAGTGACCGAGCCATGCTCCACTGCCAGTGACCTCCGTTGCTATTGAAGCTATAGGTAAGTTTATCAAATTACTGATACAAATAGTAAATCAGACTTACGACTGGCAAGTAGATCTTTACAAGCCTTTAGCAGGTTGACATCAAGCCATGTCCAGGCTGCAGCAACTGCGGCCATCACCTCCGCTCTTCCCATGTCAAGCTGCAGAGAATGGAGCTCCAGGAGTGCAGTTTGAGTCTCGATGGCAGGCCATACGGTGGAGAGATGGGAGAGGAGGTCTTGAGAGAAGACTTGCTTCTTCTTGCTAACCCCGTCTACGACACTGATAAGCGTACGGTAGGAGTCAACACGGTTTGCAGTCAGAGGTTCCTGAGTTGCACGTTGGAGAGACTTTGCTGCCTTCGTGAAGAGGTTCAGATGCTCACGCAACTTGACCTCTCCGAACGTTTCCAAGAATGTTGTGTAGGCTGTCATAAATTAAATCAACATTTATACATGGTTGTTGACAAAAAGGTGCTTACAACGCAAAGTGGTCTCTCCATCGTCTACATCACAAAGCATCAGTGAGGTCTTCACAGCCATTACACATAAAACACATACCAGACATTTCTACATCTGGTTCACTCTCTGCCTGAGGTTCGTCGACCTCCATGATATCTGCAGCTACAAATAATATTATGTGAGTCCAAATCAAATTCTATGCTGTCTCACATCTCACTCACCATCACCGTCATCTGTAGCATGAAGTGCCCTGCTTTGCACCCAGTAATGAGAGTACTGCTTTGCTGATGGAAGTATGGCAACTTGTTTGCCCTTCTTCGGTGCGCCTGGCATGTAGTCAGAGGCAGTGTCCTCGCTGCTGCTCTCTTCAGCAGAAAGGCTTGACAAGTCTGTTAATATCATGTAAGCAAGATCCTCAAACATGCGAGGTTTGCAAACCTTTCTGGGGGATATTGCCCTCAGAGTCGCTACGCTGCTCCCGGTTAGACCTCAAAGTCCAGGTGGGAGCCGTGTCTATGCTCTTGTTCTCGTCCTCGTTTGATTCTTCAGGCTCAGGAGTCATAGAGATGTGCTGTGACGAACTGCTAGGTTTTTGAAATGGATCATGAAGCCGCATTTGCTGCATCGTTTTCACATGTCCCTTCTGGAACGTTGCCGCAAGAACTGCCATAAAGTATGAGATACTACAGTCTGTACATCAATAGACCATGGACAGTGATCAGTTACCTGCCGTTTCCTTGCCCTCTGAATATTAGGTTAGCAAGCGCGATACAAAAAAAAACATATAAACTCACTCTTGACTTTTCGCCCACCACTAGTTGGGCGCGTAGCTGTGGAGCGCTTTTCTAAAACCCGTATTGTTAGTACAAAGGTATATCAAACATGTATAGGCAACTTACTAGAGCGTAGGACACGCAATGAACTTGCCTGATCTTCGTCTGAACCATCAGAACCATTGCCCCCATCACCTTCATCGCTGGCCTCCTCTGACTCGGTACCTCCAGTACGGGCTACTCCTTCAGGAAAGAAGGCTTGGATGGCCTTGTTGCAGGCCTCCCACCGCTCCAAGCCATCAGCACGTGCGGTAGAGCCTTCACGGCCAGGAGCAAGAGGCCAAGGGTCAAGCGAGAGACGCTGCTCCTGACCCTGGGGCTGGTAGGTGATAGATTGGAGGAGAGTGTCAACATCGAGCTTGACATTGAGCGAGGAAGGGAGCTGCTTGAGCAAACCAAAAGCTAGTTGTGCGATACCTCGACCAGCAAAATTAACAAGGGCTTTGTCGCTTGTGATGGCAACACCGTCTGTAAGCATCGAACTTGTCGACCCCTTGAATGCGCGGTTGTCGTACCTATTAATTTATGTAAGCGGCTAGCGACAACAAAGGTATAATATCACTTACTTTGGATCCCTGAACTCCTTGACGAGATCTAAGGAGTCTCGTCCCGAGTGGCCAAAGGCGATCTTGCCAACAGCGCCAAATTGGGCATGCGAGGGGTAGGACACGACAACCATCCGGTAGAAGGCTTTGTGCGGAGTGCGACCAGGAAGAGCAGTAGGTGGAAACCCGCCATGACGGTGTCGCCCAGAGAAACCAACAGAGCAGACACCTTCCAGACGCACACCAACTCCAAAAGGGAGGATAAAGAAATATCCCGGTTCTTCACCACCAAGAAGGTCGCCGCAGGATGTGAGATGAGTGAATGCAGCCAGAGCGTCTTTTTTGTCGATGTGAACGGCACCAAAGTGGCCCTGGTTGGACGAGAAGTTTTTGCCTAACAAATAATCAGAACCATGTAAAACAGTAGATACACATCTATACTAACGCGCTTCAACCACATCACTGGTTTGTGCTGGCGAGAGGTTAAGCTGCATAGTAGAATAGAACTTATTGTTCCAGCATCTCGGGGCTGAAGCACTCCCTATGAATAAGATATTAAATAAATGGTGAACTAATCAAACAACTGAGACTCACCGAGGGGTCACAAAAGCTTGGATACGGTCGTCTGCTTCCGACAGAGATCCCCTGAGATCACGAGCAAACAAGCAATCGCCTGGGCGTAGGGTGAGATAACCTGTATTAAATTTAGTAAGAACTGATAAGATTGATATATCAGAGTGCACAATACCTGACTCGATGATGCCCTCAGCAGTACCATTTGGGCACTGAGCGGTCTCCAGGTATTGTGCGACTTTGTTTATGTGCCCGGGTGAGCTGTCGATCAAAGCGACGTAGAGCTTTCCAAGATACAACCCATAACGCGGCGCCTTGATGTGGTTACGGACTTGATAGATATCGGGGAGTAGGCAATGACGGTTGGGTAACTGTAGCTTCTCCGAGTCTGAATGAAACCAAGTCATATAATATTCTTTTGTATTAAACAAAGTATAAAGCATACCAGAGGGCAAGTTGCCTACAGGATTGTTGCTCATGGTTTGAGGGTTCGCTGTCTTGATGTAGTTTAGCGGGCATCAGAACTGTAGGACTGCAAGACTCACTGAAGAGACGGAAGGCTGGGTAGGTGATGGAAAGGAGCTGTCGCTGTCTAGTCTTATATCACCCTCTCCAATGTACAGCTTCCATAATCAAGGTTTCATCTCCTATCAATTACAATATAGTTCACATTCAAGTAGATTGCTCTAGTCACCCTTAGCGCTGAAGTTACTGATGACTGGCACAGCAACGAGTCTGATACACAGCTAATTACATTGCTGTACATCTTCTGAACATCTTTTTGCAGTGCTTTCACAGCTTTACTTATCAATCTGTTTGACAGGACAGATTAAAACACCAATGTAGAGATGTTTATACATTCATTCACAGCTATTTGTATCAATCTGTCTAATCAGACTACTCTAATCAGGCTACACCGGCGGTTTTGATCAGTTCAACAAGATATGTAATAAGTGATACAGATGACGTGTTGATCGAGGACCGGCGTTTATCGTGCCGCACGGCATACGCCTGGGTCGGATTTTCGACCCAGGCGTATGCCGTGCGGCACGATAAACGCCCAAGACGCCAGCTCATATCCGGCCCGAGCGGACAATGCCGGACGGGCGCCAAATGCCCGGCCGTGCTCGGCTTGTTGCCCGGCCTCTCCTTGTCTCAGTCTGTCGCTGCTGCCACCACTACCTCCTCCGACGCAACCGCACCACTCGCCGCTGCTACTCTCCCCCACACAACTCAACTGCGACGAGTCGAGCACCCGAGTGTGCTCATCTCGCCACGTCCGACGTCTCCAGCACCCGCCGCGGCCGCCCCTCTCGCCAACGACCCTCAACCGCGACGAGTCGAGCACACGGCGGTGCTCGGCTCGTCGCCCGCCTCTCGCCCTCTCTCCACCACCCCCACCCACCCCCTGCGACGAGACAAGCACCCGTGCGTGCTCGTCTCGCCGCGCCCGGCCTCTCTCCAGCCCACGGTACCGGCGCCCACACGCCCAACAGCGACGAGCTGAGCGCTCGTCGCCCGTCTCTCTCCGCCGCCCCCACCTCCCACCCATCCCCTGCAACGAGCCGAGCACGTCGGATGCTCGGCTCGTTGTGTCCGACCTCTCCCGCACCGCCGCTGCCCCACTCGCCCACGCCATCGCCCTCTCCTCAGCCCGCCAAAGCGGCCGCGTGTGCAACACGGCCCGTCCGCCACCTCCGCGCTCCCCATTACCCTGCCACAGGGACGAGTCGAGCACACGGACGTGCTCGACTCGTTGCTCGTCTTCGCCCGCCACCACCGCCCCCGCCATACCTACTGGCCGCCAACGCTGCTGCACCAGGCCTCTCTGTCCCGCCGCTCTCGCCTACACCCGTCAACCGCGACGAGTCGAGCATGCAAACGTGCTTGGCTCATCGCACGTCTCAACCCGCCTCCGCCTCCACCGCCTCCACGCAGATGGACACGGGCATGGTTTGCTGTCAGAGTCGGTGGTCGGGGAGCGGTCGTTTGCGAGCATGCGCGTGGAGGCGGTCACGGCGGGTGTCCACGCGGCGCTGTTTGCACTGCCCGACATCATGCACGACGACGAGGGGATGAGGATTGACGTGGGGATGGGGGATGTGCGGCTGCCGACGCCCGAGGGCAGGTGGCACGTGGAGGGGGAGAGCAGGGTGTACGGGAAGGAGAGGGAAAGAGAGGGAGGAGGCTCGCGAGGAGCTCAATGTAGTAGTTAGCGCTGAATACGATGTTATTTTAACCCACGCGCCGCTCGCTGTCTTGCCCTCGCTTCCTAGATGTGGCAGACCTGCGTCGAAGCCACACACGACGCTCGAGTGCACGCGCCAAACGAGTGCACGCATGGGCACCTATCGACCTGCTGCTCTCGCTCTCGCCCACGATGGCGTTGTCCGCGGCTCGGGCTGGCTGCACGCCCCCACTCTTGTAATTATCTAGTGCGAATGGTAGTACGAGTGTGTAACATGAGCTCGAGCTCGGTTCGGGACCTCGCTCAACACGTAAGCGCTCGGGCTCTCTCCGCGCTCTCTCCAACATCCGCTGATGGTCCTGCTACAGTGCACTCAAGAATATAACGGCCGTGTCCTCGCCACACTCAGAAACGTCGCAATTCGTAAGGCAAGGACATGCCATTGGACGGGTAACAAGCTGCCTGCCGGATGTGCCCGCCGTTCATCGTCGACGCCGCCTACGAGCACACCCTAGAGATGGCACGATCGTTCTCGATCCACCACCCGTGCATCTTTGCGGACACCCTCCACGCGTCCAATGGGTGTGTAAAATACTCATAGACATACACAATTCCTTGTGCGAACGCGCCCCGGCCGTCCTGCGCCTGCAGCGCGGAACGACCTCCAGACTCCCTCTGGACTCCCTCTGGACTCCCTCCTTTGCCGTTTCTGTCGCATCCCTGCAGTCCATCTGCGCGATGCTGACGCAGCATACTCAACGGGCTATGCGGAACACGGTACGTGTGTTGCCCCCGCGTCCGGACAAGATCTGCTCTAATGAGCTGAGATTCTAGCTCCGAGCGACGCCTTAAACCGACCTTGCACGCGCATACAGACCCGCAAGGACTGTAAAACGAAACGACACGCTCCCTGCACCCGGGCGCATACAGCCGTCGCGGCTTCCGCGCGATACGAGGACAAAATATTGCGACATGTTCGAGCAGTCTCATGGGTCGAAATGAAGAACGCTGCGCCGCAGACCACCGTTGCAAGGTACGGCTCTCAAAGTCAACACACACACGCACCTGAAGCATGCGAACAGGATCCCACCGTTTTCAAGCACATACGAGCAGTTTAAATTTCGGCCATTTCGGCGGCCGTCGTATCGGACCGTCCCTCAAAGCTCGTCGAGGCCGTACCACTGGTACTCCGCACCCTGGCTGCGTTAGAACGCAAGTAAATGGTTATATATACACCTCTACGCCGCTACAAACACGTAGCGGCCATTTCGGCCGCGTTTTCTAGGTGTGTTGCCGCCGTCTCCGCTCGCGACGTGACACTGAGGACCACCATCGCAGCGTACCGAGCCGTGCCGAATGCACGCCCGCCCCCTGCGCGACGCCAGACTCGGGGCCTGCACGCACCAACAACACGACAAGGCGTGCCACCACGCCGCCGCGCGAGCACGCCACGGCGAGGATATGTCCGCGGACATCGTCCTCGTCCTTCTTGCTCGCCCTGGCCTCACGTGCCAACAGTCTCAGACGACGGCGCCATGTCCTCAGCATCGCGTCGCAAGGCGCTCTCGCAGCGCTCCGCGAGCCGGGCTGCGTGGTTTGCAACGAGAGTGGCTCGGGCGGAGTCACGGGCTGCGGGCACTACGGAGGACGACCGTCCGGCAGGCCCGAGGCGCCCGCGCGGAGACAAAATGCGCTGTGGCACCCCAACGCGGCCACATCGCGCTGCATAAGTAGGTGCGTTCGATTTGTCTCATCTCTGCGAGTCGAACACCCACTAACACGTACCATTTCGTGCAGATCTCAAAATCACATTCAGCAGGCTTAAGGCGCCCGTGCGGACACAAAATGCGCTGTGGAGCCTCCATGCGGCCACGTCGCGCCACGTAAGTAGGTGCATTAGATTTGTTCAGCTGATCTGATCCAAACAAGTGTTCATCTGAACATTTACAGCCAGAACTCAGATTCTCAGTTTGTGGTGTTTGAGCGCCAGCGGGAACATGAAATCTTCTGTGAGTGGAAGCAAACTGCCTGCATACATACATTGTCTCCCTCATTGTTTGAGCTATTGCTGTATATACTATCCACTGTTTATCATTAGTAGATATCATTAATGCAATTATATTTGTTACGATTGATGAGGAACGAAGAAATCGTTTCTTATGGGGTGACCTTCCTGCCAACTCAAGTCGTGTACGTGGGAAAAAAAATTTGGAACCCAGCTGACCAGAGGTTAGTTTTGAAATAGGCGCCACATACAAAATC
>NW_007360327.1:2041331-2045929 GCF_000271585.1 Trametes versicolor FP-101664 SS1
CACAAAATGCGCTGTGGAGCCTCCATGCGGCCACGTCGCGCCACGTAAGTAGGTGCATTAGATTTGTTCAGCTGATCTGATCCAAACAAGTGTTCATCTGAACATTTACAGCCAGAACTCAGATTCTCAGTTTGTGGTGTTTGAGCGCCAGCGGGAACATGAAATCTTCTGTGAGTGGAAGCAAACTGCCTGCATACATACATTGTCTCCCTCATTGTTTGAGCTATTGCTGTATATACTATCCACTGTTTATCATTAGTAGATATCATTAATGCAATTATATTTGTTACGATTGATGAGGAACGAAGAAATCGTTTCTTATGGGGTGACCTTCCTGCCAACTCAAGTCGTGTACGTGGGAAAAAAAATTTGGAACCCAGCTGACCAGAGGTTAGTTTTGAAATAGGCGCCACATACAAAATCTTGTAATGTTCACAGGGTTAGGGTTGGAATCCAATAGCACAGCTTAGGGTTAGCCTTAGATCAGTTCTAATCACAACTCTTACCACATGTAAAGCCTCTCCCTGGGCGCTTGTGTAACCCTACCTTGCACAGCACATGCGCCCCTCACTGCCCACTACTGTATATGCCTATAGGCTATGCACTGTATCAAAACATGACTTTAACACATGATATAGTGTAGCTCAAGCGCTACACCCTTAGTTTCCTTTCAGAGCTATAGTCTGGTAGTAGTAGTTATATGCCATACGCCACTACAAGAGGCTAGTCAGCTATCAGTTGAGGTGTTATGTACTGACATATAGGGTGAAATCTGTTTTTGCATTCCATCCATTATTGCCAGTCACTGATCTGAGGCAATTGAGGAAATGAACTCATGCATGCATCCTGGCCTAGAATACATAAAAGGGTAAAGATGAGGTATGTCTTGAATTTAGAGTGCAATTTGAAACAAATGGATGCCATAATAGCACCATGATGCAGTGCTTGTAAAGAGCTTCTAGATGAGGTATAATATATGCTATATGGATGAGAAATGTTGAAATAGCAAAGGAAATATTGTCATTGTAAGGTTGAAATTGAGGTATTTCCTTTTTCTATCCTAGATATTTGTGTCAATCAGGACGATAACAACACCATGTTGTAGAGCTTGTAAAGTGATTTCTAATGATATATAATATGTGCTTTATGGATGAGAACTGGTGAAAGTGCAAGGGAAATACTGCCAAAAAGCGGCTGCTTTTCAAAAACTTTTCCAAGTACCATGAGCGCTAGTAGATCGCGCTGGGCCAGCGTGATCTACTAGCGCCCATCGGACTTCACCAAATCACGCTTTGGGCGCTTATTGGCCGATAGGATCAGGCCCTATTAACCCTTCTTTAGAATGCATTTGTTGGCCATTGATACATTATGTAGGGTATATATGACCCGGAAAACACCTCCATTGTATAGAGCTCAACCAGCGAATTCCAATGGTACATAAACCATTATTTATTGGTAACCAGGGTACCTCATAAAACACAATTTGGTGTATTTTTGTATAACTCTATTGCAACTTGTTGATTATCTGCTGTGAAGGCCAAGCATTGACTAGATGGATGATTGTATATTGTAATAGTATTCTTCGTATAGGAATACACACACTACAAGAGACAGAATGTACATAGCATCACAATTGGCAGAATTGTGGGCTCAACACCTGTTTTAGTCTTCTGCTTTGCAGGAGGTCTTGAATTTAAACACTACAAAGATAAGATAAAAGCTTGTGAGTGTCACCATCAGGTAGAGCTCTTAAATAGCTTTCTGATGGTATATAACACATGTATATTTGACAAAGGAATAGCAGAGGAATCCACCCATCTGCACTTTTGTAGCCCAATTATCAATGATGCTAGTCAGATTGGAGCGGAGATTGAATCCTGCCGCCCGGCATACGCCTGGGTCGAAAATCCGACCCAGGCGTATGCCGTGCGGCACGGTCACGTGACTCTACTGTGACCTCTATGTATGCCAACTTCACACAATGTTCACCAAATCTAACAAATGTGGTATCACCAGAAAGCTATGGATCAGGAGAATATAATGGGGTTGTTTGTATTCTGTTGTGAGCCCATCTGAGGGAACTACAAGCCAAACAAATCCCTATAAGTGACACTTGGTGACAATATGTCACTAATGGGGGATTGAAGTGGGTCTATATCAATGTATTACTAGGCAATATATGAAGTGTTATATACTGTCAGATTCAGAAAATTGAGCTCTACACAATGGTGTTGTTTGTAGGTCAATAGGGTGCCAATTGAGGGCATACATTGGAGTAAAAGGATGTTTAGGTCCAGGTAATGCAGTTCCTTCAATGCATTGCCAGCACTATCTTCTGCCCTATATAATGAAATTGTCCTGCAATATAATAATAAAGCTAGATAGATGAAGCAGTGTGCATAAAGACCAGGTAGTGTGCATACAATCTGGCAATGACCTTCAGCCACAATCAGTATTTGGTGCATTAACGCTTGTGTATCCACAATGAAACCATGATTGTACCACCATTAGATGAACATTGAAACACCCTTTCCAATCATATATAAGTGTCCTATGTTGTGGTGAGGAATGAGCCAACAGGGGGCAAAATGGGTTGCAGCTGTGGCTGAGAACAAACAAGACCATACTTGGTGGCAGGGGAACACTGAGCTCAGCTCAGTGTTCCCCTGCCACTAATGGTGGTCTTGTTTGGTTCCCAACACAAATGTCTCAATATCTTGGCCCCCAGTTGTCCATATGCCACAAAATATGCATCAACAGAGAGCTATGGATGAGCAGAGTCCATATACTTAAAAATGACCTGGATGTGACTCATGCAGCTGCCACTATGCACAGTACAAAATCCTATTAGTGCCACAATTGTAAAAAAAGCGCCCAAAGCACATGACCTGATGACATCATTGCCTTCCCCTAAGTGTCATATACCACCAGACTCAGAATTTCAATCTCTACTCCATGGTAAGGTCTATATATTTGGTAATAAAATCCGGAAGGAGCTCAAACTATCATAAATGCAGTGTGGCAGCTGATGTGTGTTATTGCACCATATGCAGCAATCTGATCAGGCAATGAGGTCACATAATCATGCTTATGGAGTGTGTTCAATGGGGTAATCCATGTTTGAAGCATCAAATGATCATAAAAGTGCCTAAACACATTGTCTTGCTGAATAGTGCCCTGTTGCCCTTCAAATAGAGGGGATACTGTGAGCATAGAAGAATTACTTCCCAAAACTTCAACAAAATAAATGTATTATAACATGATTTCCATCTAAATAATACGATCAGGCCATTTATTGAAGGCCTATTCAATCGAGGCCTTGATCAAGGCATGTCTGATCCATTACATGGCATAAAATTAGCTACCAAGATGAATGTCTTAACCTTCTACTTAAAGTTGCCTAGGCTTAAGGGCTAATAATCACAGAAAATCAGCCTCAATCAATGTGTTAATGGCACAACCATTATATAAAATCAATAAAACTACACTCATGGTAGTAATGTGACTCTAGTTACTGATATTGGTTGGATTATAAACTGACTTGCTAATGCTGAGATAATCAAGAAATGCCATAAGAGTCTTCTGCAGAGAATAAAATGAAGTCTGGGTTGACCTATGTTATAAAATGAGAATATTTGTATCTTGGTGAGAATTGTCAAGTGACACATCTGATTGTTATAGCTGAGTACCTTGGGCAGTTAAGGTAAGCTTGGATCATTGATCTACTTGAATACTGTGACATCATTATACTATACCAGTGGAGGAAATTCCCTGGTTTATTATGCAGTATCTCTAATAGCATCTATGTCAGGTTACATCAATTCAAGTGCTACATCAAGTAATGCATATTTGAATACCTTGAAGACAATAAAAAATGCTTAAAACCAAAAATGGGAGTTTGGATGTCTGAATTTTTTAGCGGATGACAGCAGTGGAATTGATACAAGATCAATGCATATGGATGATGTGGATTGTTCAAAGGCTCATATCTACTACATATATCAAAACAGCATCCATAGTTTGCTCTGGGCCAGATCTAAATGCATTATCAATCTGAATTCTTAGCCCAACTATATGAATTGTACTAGGATATATGTACCCTCATCAATCGGACCTGCCAGTTATGGCCCTCTCTAGCCAAGTTGATTGCTTGGACAAACTCTATTTCAGGTCCTGTATAGCTGAGCAGATTAAGAAACCTTAGTTGAAGGTATCATACCCACTACTCTTTGCGCTCATTACACCCATCATGGCACAACCTCTTGATGCATCTGTCTGGCGTAATCTCAACCAGGATGTTATCCTAGAGATCCTCTCGCACACCTGTGCTTCTTGGCCAGAGTCCTTCCTCGCCACATCAGTCATACTTGAGCCATCTGCCAGGGGTGATGCCTACATTGAAGGCATGGATACCATTCGTCAGCAGCTCCCTCTTCGTACCCTCTCATGGACCATATATCGACGTCTTCGTCTCCCACCTCTCATCCACCTCTTGTGCCGGCACCATGACTTTTTCCAGACGGTCATCGACTTCGAACAAAATTTCTGCCGGTGTGCACAGAGTAACCCTGGCTCTACACGTCCCCACATCAACTTTC
>NW_007360327.1:2046278-2046881 GCF_000271585.1 Trametes versicolor FP-101664 SS1
TCGCCCCGTCTACGTTCAAGCCCTTTATGAATGTAACTTACCCGGTCGCTAGAAAATGAACAATGTATGTGTCCAGCTCAGACTCCTCCTGTTCCCAATATTGCCACAATGTGGTGTCACAGTCCCCTTGATGCTCACCCTACTGTTAGTTTCAGTTAGAGTTATCACACCAAGCTCGCGTTAGTTCACATTTATTCCACTTCTTGCTTCATTACATTCATCTAGTAACCATACCTGACTCGGGCACTCTGTCATCGTGTATGTACTTAACGCCATCCTCCGCGCAATCGTACAACGTGTGCTTGCACTCGGCCAAACGCGCCCTCGCTCTCTCTTATCCTGCGCCCTCGTTTCTCATACACCTACAATGCCACATTTGTGAGATTCCGTGCACAAGCGACGGACACTCAGGGAGCGCGCAGGAGTCGAGCGAGTTGAGCGAGTAAGCAAGATGAGAGCAGCAGGTGAACGGCGCATTTGCGTGGTGTATTAACAAGTAACAAAGGGTGGATGGGAAGCAAACATGTAAGGTGTGCGTACACGGGGTGGGCGAGGTATAAGAGGTCAGTGCGCCGCCACTACAGCAATGACATTTATATGTTG
>NW_007360327.1:2048525-2055206 GCF_000271585.1 Trametes versicolor FP-101664 SS1
CACCTGAGCTCCTCTCCCTCATTGGCCGTGCCTGCTGTCTGCCATGGCAGTGCTACAACAAAGATGAGGTTCAGGGCGACTCTGACCTCCATGAAGTCCTTGCCCTGCGCACGGTGTCTAGGGACTTCTACCACCATTTATCCCGCCCCTTTCCCCGCACCGCATTGAGCATCTGCACGGCCCACCAACTTCACAGCCTCTTTTTGGATGTCATAGCATTTGAAGAGCGTGGATGTCGATGTGTACTCAGCGGTGGTGATCTGCGGCGCGTCCACATCAACTTTCTCAATCTTTATCTTCTCGAGGTCGACTTGCACAATGAGACTGACAATGGCCCTCTGCTCTGGGAAATTGCTCAACGTGTCACCCCATACATGACGAACTGGACGGAACTCAACATCGTCATCAGCGACAACTCGTCCACAACAATGCTGAGCCGTGCCGGACACTGGTGGAGACCCTCCCTTTGCCGCATCCAAACTCTGCGGCTAAAGGATGAGTGCAACTATGGGGTGGGCCAGTTTGTGCGTGCATATTTTCTTAGTCATGCTTAATTACTGACATCTTTGTAGGGTGTCTCTCACTATTCGGGCCATCACCTTGGGACTCCTTGCCGTGGCTCCTATATGCTCTTGCCCCCTTCCGAAACCTTCGTACGCTGCTCATCGACACTCCGGCTTTCCCATACCCCGTCCCCTTCGACATCGACCTGGATACATTTGTTGATGCAGCGGACTTGGGCACATTCTTGCAGGCCTACGATTTCACTCCCCACGACATTCTAATCCACACACAACTCCTTGCCACCCTCCCATATCTCCGACGCTTCTACCTCCAGTATCTGCACTGGCGGCCACTTGGCATCACCTGGGATGACCCGCAGGGTGGCACTGGGTTTGGCCGCATGTTCCATGTCCTCCAGCCACAGCCTTTGAATGCGGACGTGCCCATTCAATTTTCAAGCAATAACCTGGACTATTTTGACGGTCAAACCTTCGACACCGACCCCTTCTCTGATTGGGTTGGTCCATACATTCCGGACCCCTCCGACCCGCTCAGTCCCCAAGTCTATGAGCATCCTGTGCGGATATATACCGCCATTGAAGGGCCATACTGTCCGGTAAATATTGATTTTTCTGGTCATGTTTACATTTTATATCAACACTTTGTATGCAGCATGAGCTTGAGCAGTAATACGTAGTGCACATGTACCTGTGTTTGCATATATTTGGAGTCAGTGGGTCATGTTGAATGGCACGTGAGAGCCTGGTCATGTGAGATCAGTTACATAAGCAAGTTGAACTGTGAACTTTGGCACACGCATCATACACCTTTACTTCTCACTCTCATCATCTCCCACCATGCAAACCCTCCAAGTTTTATACTGCCTGCTGTGGTATAGTAGTCTCCTGGCTCAGTGTCAATGGCTGCTATATCACAGCACTCAGCAACAATCCGCTTTGATTACTTCACAGACTAGTGTCTGTGCATACCACCAGTTCAACACTGGTGCGTTACAAGGTGAGTATAATATAAACAATATATGTTGTTGGTTTGCATTGCTGATGCATGTATAGGTATACCCTTTCAAGTCTCCTTTGACCGGAGCATTTGGGGTTGCAGCCCAGTCAGCCCTGTATCACAGACACAGGCCGCTGCTTTACTGCCGCATTGCGGTGAGGTTTCAGGGACCACCTCCATGTCAAGGTCCCTGTATGCACACATAGGTTCCAGGGACACCTGCATAGCAAGTCACCTGTATGCTCACCAGGTTATAAGGGACACCTGCATAACAAGTCACCTGTACACACATAAGGTTTCAGGGGCCACCTGCATATCAAGGTCCCTGTATACACAACAGGTTTTAAGGGACACCTGCATGACAAGTCACCTGTACAAAGATAATTGCCTTTTGACACAAACCTGCCATATCGTCATGATCACATCACTATTCCATACTGGGATGAGAAGTGAGCAATCCTATGCACCACCAAACTTGAACATGATTTGTTTTTTCAGTCCTAAAAGGCCAGCTGATATTGCAAAACAAGTAAAGCTGATAGCATTTAGAAGCTTTTACTATTCTCACGACTTCAGAGTGGCTGTGGAGAACAGCTGCAGCACTTATATCCTTCATAGTCTGGATGAAGTGCGCTACAAGCATGCCATATTTAATGGACAAATAAGGTCACAGTTAAGCAACAGCTTCTGATGTACCATGATAAGCGCTTTCAACTAGAACCATTGTTTCCACTGGTTGCATTAAATCATGAGCAGATCAAAAAATCCACCACAGCTGGATATTTGTTGGCAGACAAGAACAAGTTTGGTGAAATAGCCAACCGGCTTCTGAACATCAAAGACTCCACCCTGGCAGACATTATTCAACGGCTAAGCACAGGATCTATGAAACCAGAGACTGAAGATGAAAAGGCTTGCTTCAAAATATTGAATGATCTAGATCACGTCAATTACAAGGTGCAGGGGTCAATCACCAGCAAGAAATATATGCGCAATGAGATATGGTCCCTGGTCTCCTACCTCGGTGCACCTTCATGGTTTGTGACCTTTGCTCCAGCTGATGTCAAGCACCCTGTGGCCCTGTATTTTGCAGACACCAATCTGAAATTTGTACCTGAGTTCAGAGACAAGAATGAGCGCCTGCGGTTGATTGCCAATAATCCAGTGGCGGGTGCACGCTTCTTCAAAATGATGGTGGATCTATTTATCAAGCATGTTCTTGGGGTGGGACTGGATAGACCAGGGCTGTATGGACAAACATCAGGATATTATGGGACAGTGGAACAGCAGGGCCGACTGACACTGCACATGCACATGCTTATCTGGATCAAAAATGCACTTACACCCCAGGAAATCCGAGATAAAATCATGGATCCAAACTCAGACTTCCAGAAGGCCATGGTGGAATATCTAGAGAGTGTGCACATGGGTGAATTCATGACAGGCAGCATGAAGAGTGTGAAGCAGAACATAGCAGAGGAAGACCACAAAAATCCATCCAGGGTCCCACCCACAGAGACATTGCCAGAGCCACCACCCAAGAAGTGCAACCATTCTACCAAATCAGACTGTGATCAGTGTCAGAAGCATACATCCTGGTGGACCAGATTCAAGCAGACAGTGGATGAAATATTGTATCTGTCAAACAGGCACACATGTCGGGCATCCTCAAAGAAAGACAAGGCTGATCTGGATAAATCTGACAAACCTGAATTTGATAATTGAGGCTGTACAGACAAAAATGGAAATTGCAAAGCCCGGTTCCCCAGAGAGACACATCCAGAGACTGTGGTAGAGCCAAGCACAGGTGCACTTATCATGAAGAAGGGAGAGGCATGGATCAACACCATCACACCTGCAGTCACATATCTCATGCGCGGGAACACTGATGTCACTTCTCTGCTGTCGGGCACTGCCATCAAGTCTGTCATAGCCTATGTTGCTGATTACATAACAAAAACCCCACTGAAAACCCATGTGATGTTCCAGTCTATTCAGCAGGTGTTTGAGCGCAATGTGGAGCTGTTGGGCAGTCAGAAGTCTACCAAAGAGAAGGCTCGGTCACTGATCACCAAGATAGTAAACTCGCTGACTGCATGCTCTGAAATTGGTGGACCCATGGCAGCCATGTATCTCCTCAAGTATCCAGACCACTACAAAAGTCACAAATTCCGCACCTGCTTCTGGAGTGGATATGTGTATGAGGTGATGCGTGCATGGGAGGACTCTGCCAAGATTGCCGAGGAAGGGACCACCAAAGTCATGCTCGGACTTTCAGGAACATCCAAGCGGATCATAGCATTGTCACCTGTGCAGGATTATATATGGCGACCCACTGAGTACGAGCACATGTCCCTATATGATTGGGTCAGACTGGCAGACAAGCAGCGGATCACATACCGTAAAAAGGGCCCCAAGAAATCTGAAGAGCATATTGATGAGCATGCAGATGTGGACTCGGAGTTTGAGGACAACTATGATGTCAGTGATGCAGAATTGAAGGGTGCTGGAGCCAATGAAGAAGAAGAAGAATCTGAGGATGAACTTTTGCTGACAAAGACATCAAACCAGGAGCTTGAAGCTGATAGTGCACCTAAGCCAAAGAAATCTAGGTCAAAATATATACAGTTCCATGAGAATCATCCACAGCATGAGACCCATCACGTGAAGCTGCTGGATGAGTCTGAGGCATATGTTCCCAACTTTATTGGTGGTTCACTCCCCAGAAGAGATGCAGGCAACCGTGAACAATATTGCATGACCATGCTCACACTCTTCAAGCCTTGGCGCACTGGACAGGATCTGAGACCAAGCCAGGATGTGCTCTGGGATGATGTGTTCAATGGCTGTTCATTCACAGAGCGGCAGCTGGAGGTCATGAAATTCTTCCATATCAAATATGAGTGCAATGATGCCAGGGACGACTTTTCTGCAGCTCGCAAAAAGGGAGGAAAGACTGGTCCTTCACCATTCAACATGGATAATGCCACCCTGGATGACCTGGACACCCAGTATTATAATGATGATGGGGAACTCAACATCAGTGAGATTGAGGAGATGGTGCTGTGGACCAATGACTGGACAGAGCTGAGCAATGCAGAAATAAGCAGATGCACACAGATGCTGCAGGCCGAACAAATCATCCAGGCTTCAGGCTGGCTAGACCCTATGAAAGAGAAGAATACTTCTGAACTGCCATCAAAGTTCAACAGCAAGGAAGATATGAGCTCTGCAGACTGGAAGAATGTACT
The DNA here is from genome assembly GCF_000271585.1 of Trametes versicolor FP-101664 SS1. Taxonomy (NCBI): domain Eukaryota; kingdom Fungi; phylum Basidiomycota; class Agaricomycetes; order Polyporales; family Polyporaceae; genus Trametes; species Trametes versicolor. Next base: position 2,053,298 of record NW_007360327.1, read on the forward strand.
CGCTGCCAAGCGCCAAGAGATACTGGATGCCAGAGATGCCCAGGCTGCACTGAAGAAACCTGCCAATGCAAGTACTCTCCCAGTCAATGATGAAGTCAATGAGGTCAAGGTCATTGACAGGTCATACTACATGAGCAAAGCATTCAAGGCACAGGACCAGGAGGCTCAGGCACTCATTGACACCACTGCCAAGGAATTCAGTCTGAATGAAGCACAGGAGAGAGCCTTCCGCGTCGTTGCAAACCATGCTGTAGAGTCCAATGGCGAGCATCTCAAAATGTACCTCGGGGGCATGGCAGGCACAGGAAAGTCACAGGTCATCAAAGCTTTGACACACTTCTTTGCTGCTCGCCAGGAAAGCTACCGGTTTATGTGCATGGCCCCCACTGGATCTGCTGCAGCGCTTATTGGAGGATCTACATACCATTCCATGCTAGGACTCAGACAAAATGCATCCTCAGACTCTGTGGCTACCCTGCTCCAAGTGCGCGCTCGCCTGCAGAATGTGGAGTACATGTTCATTGATGAGATTAGCATGGTTGACTGCGGAAGCGTGTATACTATCTGTGCAAAAATGTGCGCAGCGCTGAAAAATGATGGGACACCCTTTGGTGGGATCAACATGATTTTTGCAGGAGACTTTGCGCAGCTGCCCCCAGCCATGAGCGGAAATGCACTGTACTCACACAAAGTTGGACGTGTCATCCACCGCACCCACAGTCATGCACACCAGCAGGCATCCATTGGCAAGGCATTGTGGCATCAATTCACCACTGTGGTTATTCTGCGCGAGAACATGAGACAGCGGTCACAGGGTGCCAATGATGCCAAGCTCAGGACAGCATTAGAGAATCTGAGATACAAATCGTGTACACCTGAGGATGTCAAACTTCTCCAGTCGCGTGTTGCAGGATGTGGTCGAGGTAGACCCAAGTTGAACCAGCCATGCTTCCGCAATGTGTCTATCATTACTGCATGGAATACACACAGAGTTAAGATCATGAGCTGGGATGTGAGAGGTTTGCAAGGGAAAATGGCCAACCATTGACTACATTTTATTCTGTGGACAAGCTCTCAGCCAATGCAGATGACAATGCAACCAAAAAGCAGCGCAGACAGACCATGAACCCTCGAAGGTCCACCAATATTCTCAGTGCTGAGCTCCAAGATTGTCTGTGGAATTTGTCGCACACCCTGACTGAACATCTGCCAGGCAAATTGACTCTGTGTGTGGGCATGCCAGTGATGATCAAGATCAATGAAGCAACTGAATGCTGTGTGACCAATGGAGCAGAGGGTGTGGTTGTTGGCTGGAAGTCCAGACCTATCAGCGAGGACAAGGAAGCCCTGGAAACACTGTTTGTCAAGCTCACTGCTGCCCCTACCACTGTGAAATTGGATGGATTGCCAGAGAATGTAGTGCCCATCAGCCACCAGTCACGCAAGATCAGGTGCAAGATGCCCAATGGAAATTTCCTGTCCATTTCCCGTGATCAGGTATCAGTCATTCCCAACTTTGCCATGACAGACTTTGGATCCCAGGGACGTACACGGCCACATAATGTGTGTGATTTGCAAAATTGCCGCTCTCACCAGTCAATCTACACCTGCCTGTCCAGAGGATCCACATACAATGGGACTATTATTGTGCAGCCATTTGACCCAAGAAAGTTGACTGGTGGAATATCTGGGAGTCTGCGTCAGGAGTTCAGAGAGCTTGAGCTGCTGGATGAAATCACCAAGCTGCGCTACCTGGGCAAGATCTCACCCAAAGTGACAGGCATCACACGCAATGAACTCATCCATTCATTCAGAAAGTGGAAGGGAGAGCAGTTCATGCCAAAGACAATGCACAGGGCCCTGAAATGGATGTTGTGATCCATTCCCCATTGAGACGTGCAGGCAGATA
>NW_007360327.1:2056192-2075731 GCF_000271585.1 Trametes versicolor FP-101664 SS1
ATGCTCTTGTGCGTGAACTGCTAAAGGCTTCTGAAGACACTCAGTCCCAGTATTATTCCTGTCAATCCTGCCATTATTCCAGTGAGTCTGAGGGTGCATGCAATATTCTGTGGGACACATCCAAGCAGATCTGGAAGAACAGCCTGTACAAGGGAGGGTCATACAAGGGTCAGAGTGTGACTGCCTGGATGGGTGCCATCTTCAATCAGAAGACTTCTCAGATGTGTCCCCAGTGTGAGCGCACACTCCATCAATGCATCAGATATGATGAGCCTCCAGCATTCATAGCACTGAATATTCACAACATCAAGGCAGATATTTGCACTGAAGTCACACTGCCTGATCATCCTGAGCGGTATAGGCTGTGTGGTCTGATCTACTTTGGAAAATTCCACTTCACATGCTGTGTTGTGGACAGGCATGGTGATGTGTGGTTCCATGATGGGATGAAGACTGGGACTAATCTTGTGCCAGAGGGTAATGTACTGAGCCTGGACTCCAGCCTGCTTCAGAAAGCAGGTAAGAGGCGTGTTAGTGTACTTGTATATACCAGAATGTAGACTAGGATTACCTCAGCATTTATAATCAATGTAGTCCTTTGTAATTGCTATTAGAATGAGATATATATTAAATGTTTGACTTTGTAATCAAAGTAATCATTGTTGGCACATAATTTTCTTCACCATATAAAAGTATGACTTCACATTTACTCCAACTTTGTAATGATTATAATTATTTGTAATGAATATCCACATCCTCATCAATCGTACCTGCCGGACACGGCCCTCTTACCCAAGTTCGATGAGTCGGGATTGGGGAAGGTCATCCCCGTCCGGATCCAAACGCGCATCGGCGTTGACCATATCGTAGTCAGGAATCTCGTCATGATAGTTATCATTCTCGTGGTAACGAGATAAACAGTCCGCTACCTTGTTGAGTCTCCCGGGTACGTACGTGATATCGTACTTGAATCGCGCCAGATATTCGTACCAACGAATTTGGCGACAACTCGGGCGTTCTATGCCCTGCAAGAATTCCAACGCTTTATGGTCGGTTACGACGTGTATGAGACGTCCGAGGAGCTTGTCCTCCCATTTGAGGAGTCCCTCCATGATGGCGAGTGCTTCCTGCTCGTACGTATGGTACGCCTTCTGTGCAGAAGAGAATTTCTTCGACAAGAATCCTGCGGGTCTGCAGGTTTGCCAGTCCTTGCCCTGGCCGTACACGGCCCCAATTCCGTAGATGGAAGCATCGCAGATGAGCCAGATCGGCTCGGGCAATCGAGGGTCGATTGGCTTGAGAATGGGCACCTTACACGCCAAGGCTTTGATAGCTTCAAAACACTTGTCGTGTAGCGTACGCCATACGAATGGTTGGTCATTGCGGACCATCGCAGACAGAGGCGACGTATACACCGTGACATCAGGCATGAAATGGGCTAGGTAATTCACTAGCCCTAGGAACCGTTGTACCTCATGGTACGATCGAGGAGTGCGCCAACTCCGAATACGACTCATTTTGTCGGTATCAGCGTGTAGTCCGCGATCGTCGATACGATGGCCAAGACAATCTAAGTCTTTCGAGTATAAGTCGCATTTACTGCAACTTAGGAAGAGCTTCGCCTTCCGTAATACCTCGAACACCTGGGCCAGGTGTTGCTCATGTTCTTTGAGCGTGTCCGAATAGACGAATATATTGTCTAGGTAGACATGTACGAATCGTCCGATAAAATCGCGAAATAGCGTGGTCATTAGACGTTGAAACGTCGAAGGGGCATTCGTGTCCCCCTGTTGCATGACTTCGCTCACGAACGTCCCGAAGGGCGTCGCAAATGCGGTTTTCCAGATGTCTTCGGCCACAATGCGCACTTGTTCGTACGCGTCGGACAGGTCTATCTTAGACCGATATCGGGCCCGAGCCACATCCATTCGGATCTGGTCCTGGTCCAGGAACGGGGTCAGATCGTGGACCGTGTTGTCGTTCCTCTGTCGTGCATCGACGACCGTTCTCAACTTGCCATTCTTCTTGGCCACACATAGCAGCGGTGCTGCTTGCGTTACCGTGGCCGGCCGCCACCATCCCGCTTTCACATAGCGGTTGATTTTTGTCATTAGATCAGTCTTGATCGCGTCGGCGCACCTAGGCAGGTGGTAGCGGTAGATCTTTTTCTCGTCTATGAGAGGAATCCGATGATTCACTTCTCGGAACGGAGGGAGTTCCTCCGGAGCAGGACGCATGATGTCCTCAGTGGATTTATACCACTTCTCGCGGAGTTTAACCAGCTCCTTCTCCTCGTCATCGTTGATGACGAACCCGACGTGAGACCGTCGGATTTCCTCGTACTCCCATGCATCGCTCGCTATGCGATCTAGCATCTCATTGACCCCATATGGGTCATCGAATCCAAAGCGGTCCTTGCGTGGACCCTTCGACGAGTGAATCGTCGGTACTATACGCTCTGTAATTACAGGAGCAGAGCTGGTGACGGCTCGCCCTTGGTGTCGAACCGGAATTGTCACGGCCATATTGCCGTTCCCTCCCCCTTCCGATGACCGTTGCGGTCCTGCATAGCGCGTATGGGGAGGTTCCACTTTCGTGGACTTCGCCATGCTCCCCTATTGGACCAACGGTCCGTTCTCGGTTACCCACTTGATAGGTTCCTTGAACGACCGTTTTGGTGTCTTGGAGGAAATGGCCTCCTCCTTGAATAAAGGAATGCTCTGCTTCCCGACCAACACCTGGTCGTTCGCAAAGTCCAGTACAATACCGTACTTACGACAGAATACTGTCCCCAATATTGCGTCGTACTTGTCGATATCGACGACATCGAAATAATGTGTATTACGCACTGAGTTCAGTGCGATTTTGGCTTGCGCCCCGAAATTGATCTTCGTACGACTACCCTTAGTCCCCAGCTGGAGGCCTACTGGCTCCTGCAGGTCAATCCTGCCCGCCTTGCACAGATACGCAAACTCCGGAGTAATGGAGTCGGTAGTGCAGCCCGAGTCAAATAGCACTAATGCTTTAATACCGTTGATCGGTATCTCCGCACATAGCGTGCGTTGAGCTTCGTGTACCCGTTGGGGCTGAGCCGCCGGGTCCTCAATCTTGCGGACTTTTGCGTCATAGATCCATGCGTGACGCAGACCGCGTTCATTGGCAATAGCCATGCTGTGGATCCTTGGCTCATTTGCCAATCCTTCTGAGGTGATTGCCTCAACTCGCATGCTTGCCATATACACGGTGTCGTCGTGTTCGAAATCTTCCCATTCCGACTGGACTTGTTCGTCCGCGGATTCGTATTGCGATCCTACGAATTCGAATTCGGACTGAGGGAGGTCCTGGACTGTTTCGGCCTGTAGGTCCAGTCCCTGGGTGTTCTCCGGAGTGCCTGCGTCATCGGCCCGGTCGAACTCGACCGTCTGTGTCTCGATGGGTGCGTCCGGTTGTTCATTGTCCGAAGTGTCGTCCACTACCCGTTGCGCGAACATGCACTGACCAGGGGTGGTCTTCTTGCCATGGTTGGGGCAAGCAGGGTCTGATGCGAAATGCCCGATTTGCCCGCACGAGAAGCACTGCGATGCTGCCTTGGTGGCTGCAGGCTTCGGGGCGGGACGAGATACCTGCCCGGGAGTGGGTCTTGGTCGATCGATGCGACCTGGAGCCGTACGAGACGGACCCTGTCGCCTTACGGTGGACAAATTCGTCCTAGGCGAGGGCTCCGCCGCGGGAGGTCTCCGTGGCTGGGAGTTGTTCGAACGGGTGGTGCGATGGTCGTTCGACGACGAGGGATTGTTGGTTCCCGGGGTGGTGTCGCGGATGCGACGGCGTTGTTGTATCGCCCGTGAACTCTGCTCGATCTCGAGGGCAGCCTGATAAAGCTGAGATAAATTATTATATTTAACGGAGAGGCCGTTAAGTACAGTGAGAGTATTCTCATAGCTGACGGGCAACGTCTCGATAAACTTGCAACGTATCTGAAAGGGAGAGGGCTTCTCCCACATCTTCTCGGTGATGTACAGTAAGCGTTCGTACAACGCGGCGACACCGCCCTTATTGGGCTCGAATCTCAGATTATCATACTCCTGAGAAGCTTGGAGATGATTATCTCGGTGGATGAACCGTCGGAATAAACCGACTATGGCTTCCTCGAACAACCACTCCCGACGTTCACGGGAAGGAGATTGTACCGTATTGTACAGCCAAGTGGCCGCGTCGTCGGCCAAGCAGTCGCCCAGTATTCGTAGACGATCACGGTCCATGGAAGGGCCAGTTATCCGAAGTGTACAGAAAAATTTGAGGAGGTTATGAAACCAAATCTCGAAGGCGTCGAGATCATCCTTGCCCGCATACGGCTTCGGGAGGGTCATCTTCGTGACCTTTAAATAAGCCGGCGGGCTGGAGGTAGGTTCCTCTCCGACCATTTTGTCAATCATCCCAAGAAGCCGTTGGACTTCACGGGTGTCGCGAGGTCCGTAGCTGGGACCGGTGTACGCCAGCTCCTCGGACCAGTTTAGGCCCTGCTCAGGGACAACTGGGAGTCCGGGGTGTACAGAGACACCAGGGGCCATGGACCGACGCGGTCGCAGTACGAACTGTTGGGGTATCGCAGTAGACGTGGCAGGTCTATGATCTCTACGAGGAACCTGCGACGCCGATTCGTACTGATCCCAGTCCGGAGGTGCGGTGATGTTCGACGGTTCGAACTGTCCGAAAGCTACACTTCGTCGGGGTTGCTCTGCACGAATGGGTGCGGGGCCTCCGGGAGCGGGGGATACGATGCGGGAAGGACCCGCTGTGGGACCGACTTGACCAAGTCCAGCCCGGCGTAGTCGTTCCACACGATCATACTCCATTTGTTGTCGGCGCACCTCACTGGGTGTTGGACTCGGGGGGCCAGCCAGGTGGGCCTCCACCTGAGTGGCGTCAATAATGTCCTCGACGTTGTTTCCGGGACCCACTGTATGGTCCGCCCCTTGTTGGGCCATTTCTCTCATTTCTCGCTCGAAAGCAGCGAGCTGGTCATTGAGCTCGGCCTCAGCGAGCACGACTTGCTCTCTCAACGCCTTATAGCATTCCGACGAGTCGCGCAGGAATCCCATGATTCGTAACGCAGGCGCGGGCTGAATCGTTTCTCGCCGCTGCGAGTTCTGCCTAATATCGGCCCAGGTATCACCGATCTGCTCGAGATCCTCAGTAAGATTACTGGTGGATCCGGGACGCGGAGCGTCCGTAGTGGGGGCCCGGGGAGGCTCGGCATGTTGGGGAATGCCCCCTGGGGCCGAGCGTACAGACCCAGTGCGCGACGGTGCGCGCAGAGCCTCGGGTTCCAGCGTATTACGTCGTGGCGAATTCGCAGGAGCTGCCTGCGGCGCTGAGGGTGGATTGGGCACGAAACTTCGTGCGGGATCGCCCCGGGGAGATGGGGGTTGGCCCGAAGGCCCAGGAGCCGCAGTTGGCGGCGGGTTTGCATCGCCCGAAGTGACAGGTTGCGAAGAACCTGGTTGGTTGCCAGGGGCTCGCTCAGGGCGGCTGGAAGTTCCAGAAGGCTGCGTGGGGTCCATATCAGGACGCTGTCGTAAGGCGTCCGAGTTCTGATGACGTGGTGACGTCGAGCTCTACTGATGCTTTGAACGAAGGTTCGTTCTCGCGGCTAGAGTAAAAAAGTGTAAGTATACGTGACCTCTACCGGTCCCCGGTATCCCGCAAGTACTCTGGACCGGGCTGTATTGCTCGGCGTACTCGTAGGATGGTGGGGTTGGTAGAAGTCAACCCCACCAGACGCCCAAGGCCCGAACCTTGGGGCGTCGTACGCTTACGTAAAATACATGACGTAGCACATCTAATCTAAGGGCGCCTATGCGCCCTGGGTCTCCGAGGTTCTCGGAGACATCGGTCTCCTTTGCTGATGACGGTTACTCGTCCTCCGCGCACGACCTAGCAAGGTCTGGTTATGATAGAACCGACGGGTTCTTACAGCCATGCAAACAACTACTTCTTCCCTGTCATGCAGCTCAACCTGTCGCCTGCCGCTGAGGCTAACACTGCAGGTAAGTGTTCATCTGTGCACATATTCATCAATCTGACACACCCTGCAGCGCAAACCTTTACCCAGAATATGGGTGCCTTTGCTGGCAAACACATCGATTACCACGATGCGTTGAACGGGTGGACGCACCTCCTGTGCCACAGTGACCTTCATGGTGGTAAAGACCCTGGGGTCTTTATCATCATGACATTCGGAGTGTGTGTTCGCTTAGGCGGGCTAGCATCTCTTCTGTTCTCTGGACGGCATGTGCATGGAGGTTTCGCACCCACCGCTAAGGCAGGAGAGAAGCCGCATCCCCATTCTTACCGGATGGTGATCGTCTCTTACCCTCCTAGCTCCCTGTTCAACATAACTGGTAAGGTGACCCTAGGGTATACACCTGAGGGTCCCTTGAACATCTGTAAGGAATTCGTTGATCCAAAGTGAGTGTTATTCTGTCTCTGTCCTGTTCATCCTGACCATTCTTCAGGTATGATGAGTTGGTCATCAAGGGCAATCCTACATCCATGACTGCTGATGCCTTGGCTATCATGGATGAGGAGGCGGTCATGGACTACCACGGGCGTAGCTTGGCTAACCTTGCTGCTGGCCTGACTCGTCAGCTCCCACCCTCACTTGGTGCTCACTTTGATGTCAACCAGTTCCTTCGTGCGTTCACGTACAAGGATCCGGTTACTGGAGAGGAGCGCCACTTGAACCCGTGGGAGCTGGGCCCAGGGTCGACAGAGATGTCCAGCCTTGGGTGTACCCGTGCTGGGGTCACTGCTGCCTGGGCAGATGCACAGGCTCGCCTCAAACCTTTCTTCCCTGAGCTCGAGTCCACTAAGGGCTTGATCATGGCGGAGGAGGAGGGCGATGAGTCAGTCCCTGCTACCAATGGGGATAAACCAGGTGAGTTGCGCATATTTGATGAATATGTGCCCATTGCTAACTTGGAATCAGGCGGGAAGCATCCTCGTGAAGAGGAGTGGGTTATGCGTACAATGACACATGCTGCAAAGAAGGCCAAACTCCATAAGCATTATATTCATCTACCTTGGGCGCATTTTTTGACCACTGCCTGCAGAATCCAAGTATTATGCAGGTAAATGGACTGTCTTATGCGCAAAATTGCTTGCTGACTTGTACTACTTTAGACTTGCAGGCTGCTGGTCAGAAGGGCCATATCCAGTCTGTCCGCAGGCTTCACCTTGGTGCTACAGGCATCAGGGTCTCCTCTCGCAAGAAGGGGCACGGGAAGCAGCGTGCAGGCAAGGAGCCTGAGCAGGGAGACGAGGTGTCTACTTCTCAGATGGTGTTGCAACCTCGTGTTGGAAAGGGCTCTGGTATGAAGGCATAGTTTTGGTCCTGTCTCTGTTCAGGTGTGAATGACATGCTCTTAGATGGTGAGAACCTTGGTGAGCCTGGTTCTGAAGATGAAGACACCTCAGATGGAGACTTCCGTCCTCCTTCTGAGCGTGTCTTTGCAGTGAAGCGTGCTGTCATCCAGATTTCTGAGGATGCACTCCCTGAGATCTGGAAGGACAGTAGTGCTTATGCTAGGGGTGACCATCCAGGTATTTTCATACACTTCTGGGTCTGACATGTATCTAATACAAGTATGCAGGGTGTGATGGCATATCTCCCACCGAGGACGGGCACGCAGTAAATGCTGAGCCTTCAGCCAAGCGTGAGTGGATTTTATATTATGCTAGTTACTGCACATTCTGACACTTCCCCAGCCTATGAGAAGGTGCTTGCAACCTTCTCAAGGCAGCATCTTCAGAAGCTGCTCTCTAAGCTCCAAGCTGAGGTCAAAAAGCTTGAGGCTGATCGCGCGCTTATCCAGTGCTACACGGGCACACCGCACAAGCAGATCTATATGATCTTAGAGGGCCTGTATAAGTCCTCAATATTCTCCCCTGCCTTTGTCTCTGCCTTCCCTAGTTTCTGGGATGCGATCACTGTGCAGGAGCACAAGTCCAACAACCATCATCTCAACCTTCTCCTTATGCGCTCTCAGATCATGGCCACCCTTGGATCTGCCTGGACTTGGCTGGATGTGCAGTTCCCTGCTATGTGCAGGGCCATTCTCTGTGATGAAGGTGAGTGTGTTTGCCCTACTTCAGCAGACATCACTCTGACAATACATTTAGTGGACTTGGGTGGAGAGGGCCATGGCTAGCAGGTCCGATTGATGAGAATGAATTTTTTAATGACATTAAATCACACTGCCATTTGTTATTTGCTCTTTGGTATCTGTGCTATCTAAATAGGAGTGATATATACTCCTATGTAGTACAGAAATACTGCATGTTTTAGTGTCAAAAGCACTGCAACAACACATCACAATTTTCTGAGTGATTCACCCTATTGGTGTATGCAATTTCAGTGTATGCAAATTGGATATTAAAATATACTAGTATACCTGTTATAAACTGTTTACAGCCACTGCAGAAGTACATTAGCAGATGTGAGACAATTGTGTCCTTCACAGTGCAGATGATTCATAAGCACTGATGTATATTATGTGCTATAACTGCACCACTTTCATCCAATCACAATATGCAGGACAATGTGAATCAATATTTTCTCACACATACAAACTATATCTGATCAATATTTCAGATGTATTCGTTTTCAAGCAGCCAGTATTCTTTTCCACTTCATTTGTCACACTCAGCTATTGATCCAATCCAAGCTTATGTTATCTGACCTCTGTGCTCAGCTAGGCAAGCCCCATGGTAAATCAACATTGCTGTGCCCAAGCCTTGAATAAAGTGAAACTATTGGCTTACTATATCCTAGATGTAGTCTTATACATGTTACATGACAGTCACTCCTTTCCTATATTGAGCAGGGCTGATTCTCTAGCATTAAAGGCTTCCTCTCAAGCTTAGGCAATTTACAGGTGAGAGTTTACTCACTACAGCCTATTGCTGTTTTTTGAGTTTGCCCAGGAAGACATTGATATTTGCAAGTGCATGGCATAAAATGGATCAGATAGACAATGAACAAGCCCTTCAATGACTAGCCTGATCATACACTTTACATTGATGATATTTCAGATGCTTACACTAGGCACTATTTTCAAGAGGCAACAGGGCAATTTTCAGCAGAGTGATAATTATATTAGGCTTCCACTATTATTTGTATACTCTACCTTGTGTACCCATATTACCTGATCAGATTGCTAAACATAGTGCAACAGCCACATCTTAGCTGTAATACTGCATTCATGATATTCTGAGCTCCTTCTAGGTACATGTAATAACCATATAAACAGCACCACATAATAGACATTGAAGTTCTAAACCTGGTGTTATAAAACACTAGGGGGGAGGCAATGATGTCATCAGGTCATGTGCCATGGGCGCTTTTTTCCGATAGTGGCACTAATAGGATTTCGTACTGCATATAGTGGCAGCTGCATGAGTCACATCCAGGTCATTTTGGAATATATGGACTCTGCTCATCCATTGATACATATTTTGTGGCATATGAACAACTGGGGGCCAAGATATTGAGACATTTGTGTTGGGAACCAAACAAGACCACAGTTGGTGGCAGGGGAGCTGTGCTCTGCGTTCCCCTGCCACAGAATGTGGTCTTGTTTGTTTCCAGCCACAGCTGCAACTCATTTTGCGCACTGTTGGCTCATTCCTCACCACAACTTAGGACATTTATACATCATTGGAAAGGTCTTTCTAATGTGCATCTAATGGTGGTATGATCATGGCATTTCATGGAATACACAGACTTCAATCCACCAAATACTAATTGTGGCTGAGGGTCATTACCAAATCATATGCACAACTGATAGCTTTCATGCTGGCTATTATATGTGGTCAGTCTCCTCATTACATCCACACACACTTTCATTATATAAAGCAGAAGATTGTACTAGCAAGGCATTATATAAACTGCATCCTTTGGACCTGAATATCTGTTTACCCCTATGTATGCCTCCAAATGGCATCCTATTGACTTGAAAACAGTGCCATTATGTAGAGCTCAATTTTCTGAACCTGATGGTATATAATACTTTATATTATGCTCAGAAAGACACTGACCTGGACTCACCTTGATCCCAATTAGTGACAGATTGTGACACAAAGTCACTTATGGTGAATTGTTTGGCTTCTAGTACCCACAGATGTGCCTGGAGCATTATACAAACACCCCTATTGGATTCCCCTCATTCACAGCTTTCTGATCATATATAATAGTGGTATGTTCCACCATATAGTCGCCTATTAATGAGCACATTATGTTGAGCTGTGGCTGAAAACAAACAAAGCCAAAGCTAGTGGCACGACAACGCTAATCCGCGTCGGTGTGCCATTTGCTTTGGCTTTGTTTGGCTCCAAACAGAGAAGGGTCAATATCTCAGCTCCCACTGGTCCAAATGGGACATATTATATATCATCAGGAAGCTATTGATAAGGTGAATCCATCTGTGCAAAGAGATAAAGGATCTGGTTTCATTATGATAAGATATCAGCTAGATTAATTCCCATTAGTGCCACAATTGGCAATAAGTGCTAGTACCATAGCACATATTCACCAAATGGTCAAGTGTCATATACCACTGGACTCAGAATATTGATCTCTATTCAATGGTGATGGTATAGATCTAGTGTACCTATACAATAGATGCTATACCTCAATATATTACCAGCAAGAGGTAAGCACAGATAGTTGGGTTTATATCTCTGTCAGTTTGGATGGTATATATATGATTGTTTCCATTGTAGACCCAGTACATTAAAAGGAACATAATGTACTGATAATCAATACCTGAACATAATATTGGGCTTCAAACATCACAAACATAGCATTTGCCTACAAAGTGGTGCAAAATGTACCAAATCGTGTTTTATGCCATACTGTGCTTACCAATAAATGGTGATATGTATATCATTGGAAAGTGGTTGCTGAGCTCTACACAATGGTGCTGGTTTTGGAGGGTCATATGTTGTCAATGGTCCATGAATTGATAATGAATGTGATTTAAAGAAGGCTTCACAGGGCTTGATCCTGTGGGCAAATAAGCGCCCTAAAGGCAATTTGGTGAAGTCCGATGGGCGCTAGTAGATTGCGCTGGGCCAGTGCGATCTACTAGTGCCCGTGGTACTTATCAACATTTTTTGAACAGCAGCCGCTTTTTGGCAGTATTTCCCCCATTGTTTCACCAGTTTTTATCCATATAGCACATATTATATATCATCAGAAACCTCTTCACGAGCCCTAAAACATGGTGCCATTACATTTGATATTGTTCTGGAATTGGGACATAGGAACAGGCAATACTTCAATTTTAGTCTTTTAATCCAAACATGGGGTAGATAAATTGAAGTTTCAATCACTCTAGTAACTACCAATGATGAAAGATGTACAATAACAGCTATGATGGCACTATAACATGTCCTATGTGTACACATAATTCCCTATCTGATACTTGATCAGTGTTCTCTCTTGGCGGGAATCATTATGGACCCTTCAACACTACTAGCATATTGCTAGTAATGTAAACTTTATAGTCATACCCTCATACTATAGTGCATATTGTGCGATGAGTCTATCTAAATGCTTGTCCAAGCCTGCATTTGAGCGTGTAGGAAGCGGCAGGAGTGTAGTGCCACCTAGGGTTACACAGACGCCCAGTGGGGTGCATTATAGTCTCATTACCAGTTGGTCAGAGTGGCTGTGTCCAGTGATCTAGTGTCTAACCCTAAAATTCCTAATGGAGGAGGACCCTAACCCTAATTTTGTAAGTGGAGGATGCATATGGCGCCTATCTCCAAACTAATGGCTGATTAGTGGAGTTTCAAAATATTTTCCCACGGGCATTGTTTTATGTGACGTGAGTTGGCAGGAAGCTCACCCTATAAGAAATGATTTCTTTGTTCCTCATCAGTCATAACCAAGGAGTTGGAGGAGCAAGTGATGTTGTACAACATTGTCTGTAGCTACATATGCCACATCATCAAGAGAGTCAAGACATCACATCCAAAACACGTTGAGAGCATCCAGAAGCTCAAGATGCTGCTTCCAAAGCTGTGCATGCACGCACGCAAGGAGCTCTGTTAGGTGGTCTATGCATTCTGCTATGTGCAAGACTTTGGCCTGGCCTATGGGGAAGGCACATGGGTGGAACTGAATGCTGCTGGTCTGTCCACCCACAAGATGACTGCTGGTGCATGACACGATGCTTTGGAGTCTCTCTTCAACTATTGGAACTGGCAGAAGACACAGCAAATGGGTGAGTATATTGCCGTGACAGCATCTGCATATGCAGCTAACTAACTGACCAGGTAAATTCCTCATGCACAAGCTCAAAGAGGCCTATAAGGTGCAGCGCAAGACAACAAGGTTTTTTGTGAACCTCACGGTGCATGCAGAACCAGCAAAGGTGGAGTCATGGCTGCAGATCAAATTGGACGGCGATGCACCAACACTGACTATGCCCCGCAAAAAGACCAAAGAGTACACAAAAAGCATCTACCTCTTGAACCGAGCAGAGTGTATGTCACTAGGACCCAAGGGCATGTGTGTGGCGACTGACATTGATGTTGTAGTTCCAAGCATTGAAAAGGCGCTGGATGAGCTAATGAATCCCACCAATCACGGTACTCAGCAGATGAAGGCAGCAGCACAAATGCATGGGCGAGTGGCCCTGTTTATCAAGACTGAAATCAAATTGGACTTAGAACAGTAAGTGGTACCGGATTGTGCAGACTGTATGTTAACAACATTGCGCAGGAAGCATCTGTGTTACATCCATGATCAACGGGTGACAAAGGGCGAGATTCTGGACGACAGTCTGGAGGTCAGCATCACTGTAGAGTCTTTTCACAACAAGCTGGGCAAATGGTGTGTGGCACAAACCAAGCTGATGCCCAATTGGGAGGAGCTGATAGCGCCAGGCATGGAATCAGCCAACAACAACGACAAAGAGAACAAGAAAAGGGAACTCTTGAGTGTTTTGGGCCTACCGTCCGATATTGAGGAGTGTGATTGCACCAAGTATGAACTAAACAAGGTGGCGGATCATGAGCTGACAATCAGGATGTTGGCATTCGACCAGCTGGACAGGGTACGGCTTGCAGTGCAGGATAGAGCTGCACACCTGGAGCACAAGAAGAAGAATGTGCATGGGAAGAAGGCCAACACACAAGCCAAGATATAAATTTGCTGGGCCGAGAAAAGGGCCCAACTGCTTGGCTCAAGGTACAACAAAAACTTCTTGAGAATTGTGGCCCTACGGGGTACGAAGTACAAGTGCAATGAGGACACGACACTGGGCAAATGGCTGCAAGCTATCATATCAACCTCAATAAGGAACTCACGATCTGCAGCATGCCGACACCACATAGTCTTGGGGAGAGCACCCATGTAGGCTCGTGGATATGGTCAGTTGGAGACCCTCCGGTGTTGTCCTCGGCGGCAATAACAAGAAGCAGCCAAGCCAAGGTTAATGCAGATAAGATATCTTTCAAGAGTGGTGTGCATGCCTTTACCCATTGTGTTTAATGTACACTGAGGGGCTTGACCACAGCTGACATGGCGCAGTGGTTACGGGCAAAGGCCAGGAAAGAGTGTGCCAACAAAGCCATGAACAAGATATGTGCAGAGTTCTGCCATACAGCGATGGCATATGGCCAATACTCAGAAATGTGGCAGCGTGGGGCCTCGAGCGCCACAGGAGGGGAGAGGGCCTAATGGCCTTATTTAAATAAATGTGTGCCTTGCTCTGCCTCCAAATTGCCATACCAGTGATGGTCCCACCCCCTGCATTGAATAACTAAGGGACTAGAATGGGTGTTGAGCCCAGATTTCTGCTAATTGTGATAGCATTTACATAGTCTATTTTCCTATGGGTGTACTGTATTACAGAGCACTCTATCTTATTACCACATTGGTCAATATTCTACTTTAAACAGAATATATAACAAGCTACAACAAATAATAAAATGCACCAAATTGTCTTCTATGCAATACTTTGCTTGAAAGAAAATGAAGATTTATATATCACTTGAATCTACTAGCTGAGCTATACATTTGAGTGTGCTTGAAGCAGCAGGTGTGTAGTACCACCCAGGGTTATATAGACACCTGCTGGGAAAAGTTAGAGTCTCATTACCAGATAGTCAGAGTAGCTATGTGTAGTAATCCAGTGTCTAACCTTAAGATTCCTAATGGAGAGGAGCACTAGTCATCAGGAAAAACCCCCCTTCTGAATTTGCACTAAATTATTGCCAACAGACAGAAAACTCCACTATAACATCTTTCACATTATAATAGTCACTATTTCTGCATACATCATGTTATGCACAGCTCTGAAGGTGTTTAAGTAGCCCTGCCCTGATGTGTATACATGTGAGTGTGTCTGGTTATGTATAGATGTACTTCCAGGGGTACTGCATAAAGTAGAAAATTCCTCTATCACATATACTGCTGGATAATTGGAGCTATCACTTTGAACACACCATTGAAACAGATTCTATGGGCATAGAAATATATTTGAAGTATAGATAACATTGCCAGGATACACCCAGACATCATGTAGTGGAGTGTGCCCATGGAGATGAGGAGGGAATGTGCGCAAGGGCACCGGTGACTAGGGGTGAACCAATTATAGAGTGGCTTTGCTGCAGTAGACTTGATATATGTTTGCTGTGGGCCAAAATGTCTAAGTCCAGAGTGGATGGCCATATAGCCTATGTACCACCAAGGAACCACAAGAAACTGTGGGGCAGTGGTTGATGCTACTGCATAGCATTGCAGTTCTGGGGCGACCCAGGAATGGTGAATGTGCAGGTTTAATCCCTGGTGTGTATGTTTGTTTTTGAGAAATTTCCTGCCACTCCTGCTTACCTGACATCCATGTACTACACATAGAAGACATGCCTAGTGGCCATTATATCTTTCTGTGGTGTCTAAACTCTGCAATGGCTTGTAAAAATGCTGCATCTAATGGTAGATATCAATGAAAATTAGTAGGGGACTGATCTAAAAGGCCAATTCCAGAAAATACAGAAAATTTGGGAGAAATTTTGCATATTATTTCTATATAGTGCACATCTGGAAGGGAGGTTTTTCATGATATAACCCAGGTTTTATAAGTGAGGGTTATATGTGGTGCCTATCTCAAAACTAATTGCTAAGTTTGAAAAATATTTTTCCATAGTGTTATACTCCAAGATGGATTAGTGTTAGGACACAATTAGGCATGCATAGATGAGATCAATTGTAGCCATGTACCTTAATAAGTGTACAACACCCAAAGGTTTGCGCCTCAGGTGTCTGGTGGGGCAGTGTTACATCCTGTGCGCCCAACCAAACCTCCGTACAGACTACTGGCATCTGACTCTATTCTGACTTCTTCTATTACTCTTGGCGCAAGGTGCCAAGGACTCCTCTAGACAAAAGACTTATCGTTTTTAGACATGTGTTATATCCTGAAGTCCCAGACTTTCCTTTCCAGTACTTCTTATTGTTTCTGAGAACAATTAGGCTTCTACATATTTAAACCAACCTGGATTGTACTGGCTACTCAGTTCAGATATCTCATTCACTTATCCAGTTCCTTTCTACCCTCCAACCTCCAAACACCCAAACCTCCAACCTCCAACCTTCGAACCTCCAACCCCTGAACTCCATCTCTAAGCTTGACTTTGATTTTGCTCTCAACCTCTCCCCTCTCCTTTCCACCTGACCCTCTAGTCTTGTCCCGGAACTATGTCAGTTTTGGTACTTGTACTCCCAACCCCCAAATCAGTACTTCTCATAAATTGAGGACACCCGACAAGTGTGCCCAGCGCATTACTAATAGTTTTGCAAAGTCCTCACATCCAGTGCTTGGTACTTTGGGACTTGTGTTAACCCCCGGTCCTAACAGGCAGAGTTTTACCATCCCTGCCATCCTATGAGTATGCTGAACAATTCAGCCCAGTCCAGGGTACCCATGGGATACAGGGCAGTTGTAGGACTTGCATATACTTACAGTATGAGATTCAGAAATTTATTCTATGTTCACTAGTGATATATAGTTCCAGTGGAGTGTGGAGTTATAAGTCCAATATTCCAATGGATGTTATGCATCAATATAACACTACTCAATTCAGGCCGTGTCCTGTCAGCCAGATAGGCGCCCAAAACATGGTTTGGTGAAGCCAGATAGGCCACCCTGGGCTAGTGCAATCTACTAGTGCCCATAATATTTTCTAAAAAGCAACTCTTTGTGAACAGTAGTTCCTTCGCTGTTCTGATGGTCGTTTTTCATTTAGCACACGTCATATATCAAGGGAGAGCTCTTCAGGAGCTCTGCAAGATAGTGCTTTCATGGCTTCAGTTTGTGCCATATTGGACTATAAATAAAGGGGATACTTCAATTTCAGCCTTCCACTCCCAACAAAAGTAACACTACATTATGTTTGTCGAAACAGCTCAGCTATGCTACTTTTTCTTCCCCTTCCTACCACTGTGTTGAGAGTGTGATGCAGCCAGGGCATGACTCGGCTCTTCTCGTAGATGTACGAACAACTGTGTGCGGTTCCCAAACTCCATACCACACACATGACAACCCTGATAAAACACACCATTTAGTACCAAATCCTCCAAAATGGACACAGACATACCTGCTTATCGGTAGGCTGTGCGCTGGTATCCTTGGCCTTCTTCACCGCCTCCCGAGCACGCCGCTTTTCCTTCTTAGAGAGGGTGCGCTCTTCCGACTCGGCGCGTTCGAGTGGTGGGATCGGAGACGGTGTAGAACTCTCCAAGCCCGCTTCTCCCGCCAGCTCTGGTACGAGATTTGATCCCGATACCGACATGTCCCTTTTTCGCGCACGCCGCTGAGACTTGGGCAAGATGTCCGGTGACGGAGCCCTCGACGACTTCTTGCTTTGTGGTTTCTGCTGCCGCTGTGCCTCTGGCAGCTGGACGTCCAGCTCTTCTTCGACATCGTGCTCGTTTGGCTTGCTTTCGACGCTGTCTTCGAGCACATCTTCAGGCGGGACCTCCTTTCGACCTCCTTGTTCGCCCACTGGATCCGCCGTGTCACCCACTTCATCATCCGATCCTGACTCTGGCGGTGCGCCCGCCTCCTCCGGCAGCCCAGTCTCGTCACCGTCGTCCAGCCCAAACTCCTCATCCTCCTCTTGCATCTGCAGCTTCAGGGCTTCGACCGCCTTCAGATGTTTCTTGCTGCGTTCGTGACTGTCCCACGCCGCCTCGCTCCGGAAACTCTTCCCGCACGCAACGCACTCCCACTCCTCGTCCTCGCCCTCAGCAGCGGCCCATTCGAGATCCGCAGCGTCGTCCTTGACCTTTGCCTTCTGCCATTCCTGCTCCACGAAGACGGGTGGTGGCGTTGGCGTCGCTGCTACTACCGGCTTGGTACTAGGCGTGCGTGCACCCTGCGGTGTTCCCTGGCCCTGCGCCTGACGCGCGAGGTGGGTCCTATACCTAGGATCGCGCTTCCGGATGAACCTGGCGAGTAACTGGGATCGCGTCGTATCAGCAAGGATTTTAATGAGGCCGGGCGAGCACTTACCCTGACGGCGTCGTTGTATTCCTGTCGCGCCTCGCCTCGCAATATCTTGTTATCGTGTTCCATCATCCTTCGGGTTCCGCGGTCCGGTGCGTCAGCGAGATCCCACCCGTCCGCCCACTCGAACTCCTTGTTCGTGACAAAGTTCGTCCAGTAGTTGTAGAACGTCCGTGCGCACTGATCCTGTTCGTCCCTCGAGGGCGGAAGCCAAGGCCACGTTGAAGATCCGAAGGAGGGAAAGGGGTCGTCCGTGTATGCCTTCTCGTCGTGGGCAAGGCGATCGAAGAGGTTGCGGTAGATTGTGAAGAAGCTCTAAGTGAACCAAATCTCGTCAGAACTGACAGCACACAAACGAGAGTGGCACGACATACATTTGGCCCGTCATCGACGCCATTGTATATTCCCGTATCGAAGAATGGCTTAAGGTGGCGTACGGACAGCCCCCGGTCGCGTGCCTTAGGAGGGGGCGCACCCCTCCTGATCTCGTCCAGCACATCGGCAGTGTTCGCTTCAGGTATGAGAGAGGCCCGGTGGCTGTCGTACCACGCTCGTTCCTACGTTGACGCGCCGGATGAGACGGCAGAAAGAGAGAGTGAAAACCAAGACGTACTTGCTCGTCGCTTAGGACCTGCGTGGGGCATAAGCTGCGCCGAAGGGGGAGCGCGAGGGCTCACGAAGCTAACAAACCTCGTATGCCTGCTGAATAGCAGCGAACCGCTGGGTCGCGCCTTCGGTATCGCCCACATTCTTGTCCGGGTGGTGGAGAAGAGCGAGCTTTCGGAAAGATCGCTGCAGCAGAGGTGGGGAGAGACATGTTGGCGTCAGCCGCGGATAGCCTGGAGTGATGGGTTCCGGAGAGCCGGGATGTAGGATGAAAGCACACCTTGATCTCATCCGCGGTGGCTGACTCTTCCACCTCCAGGAGGGCATAGTAGTCGGGACCAGCCGCTTGGGCAGCCCTTGATTCACCCGCTCCCATAGTCCCACACCAGCAGGGAAGGTATGTTCGTCGAGGTCGTGAATGTGTACGAAATGAGTAGAGGCCGACCGAGGAGAGAGTCGGAGATGATCGAAGCGAAAGAAAGCTGAGATCTGGGAAGCGCCCAGCGTCCATAACGGCTTGGGCGCCTCCCACTGCGGTGGTGACCGTCTCTGCTCACCGACCTCGACCTCGACCTCCTCCATTCTCTCCCAAAATGACTTCTCTGTTCGGCGGTAAATCCAGCACGCCGACGCGTGACCCTGCGGGTGCGTGCAGCCTCATTTTTTCAAGCGAATCATCGACAGACGTCTTGCCACAGAAACGGCCGTCCGTCTCGAGCAGCTGAAGAGCTCCATTCAAAATCAGCTCGCATTACAGAACGTGCAGGAAATCATGAACGTACGCCTTGCAATACTTGCTCACCGCCATGTGATATACCCACATCCGACTGCCACCAGAAACTCACCGAAAAGTGCTTCACGAAGTGCATCACGAAGCCCGGCGGCGCGCTCTCCGGCTCAGACGAGGTGAGTAGCTCTCATTGCCCCGTCGGCCGTCCACGTACCAACGGCATGCGTAGAAATGCCTCTCGAACTGCATGCAGCAATATCTCAGTGCATGTGCGTCATTTCATCTCATCCCTGCCGCGCCACGGCTGACCGACATGCCTTCCCAGACGACATTGTCAATGCAGCCTATGTTTCGCGTCTCCGGAAGGAGCGGTTGGACCAGCAGGCATCGTTGGAACAGCAATCATCTCTATAGACCCACGCGCCTGGCATCACCCCATGTCCACGCGGCTCAGCTCACACATAGTATAGCACCTAATAGACAATGTCTCGCCGAAGGAGGCCATGGCTGACAGTCGCCTCGAGTGGAAGTCTAGTATATGGGAAAGTTATTGTCGACATCCAGCGACCACGCCCTCAGCCCCCCTACCAGGTCCTTCACCAGCCCCGCCCTGCCTGCGTT